>NC_089748.1:46298597-46396097 GCF_040412425.1 Macrobrachium rosenbergii
TATATATATATATATATATATATATATATATATATATATATATATATATATATATATATATATATATATCTTTACATTTATATATATACATATGTGTGTGTCTGCATACATACATTATATATATATGTATATATATAATGTATGCATACATACATTATATATATGTATATATATAAATAATGTAATATGTACGAATATACATTTAGGTCAAAAAAAGTTACGTACCGTGTATCTTAATTTAACAGGCCTAGCACTGGGACCTATGAGGTCATTCAGCGCTGAAACGGAAATTGACAGTAAAAGGTTTGAAAAGTTTAACAGGAGGAAAACCTCAAAGCAGTTGCACTCTGAATCAATTGTTAGGAGAGGGTAGAAACTAAGCTGGACGAGAGAGAATATGAAAGGAGGCACAGTAAAAGAAACGAAAGGGGTTGCAGCTACGGGCCGAAGGGACGCTGCAAAGAACCTAAAGTAATGCCTACAGTACACCGCACGAGGAGCACTAACGGCACTAACCCCCTAAGGGGTTTATAATATGTACGAGAGAGAGAGAGAGACAGAGAGTGACTTTTAATCACTTTAAAACAATAAACAGATTCTGCAGTATATCGGCAAAGCTTCTGCAAGGTTACACCTGTTGTATTTTTTATTTCTATTTTTTTAATACTTCCTAAATCACTGAACCACAATCTCGTGTGTCACTCCCTGATCACATGCTCTTTGTCAAAGCGCTTAGTGCGATATTTGAATATGTCTCACATTGCGTGTTGGTATGCGAGTGTAAACACAAAGGATCTGAAAGATTAGTGCTTTGTGTCCACTAACTTTTGCTAAGTTTTATTATTAAAAAATGTGTCCACTGTTTTGCACTCAAACGTGTTCGTAAACTCTACGGAAAACCAAACTATTTAACGAAGTGACGTTATTATTATTATTATTATTATTATTATTATTATTATTATTATTATTATTATTTATTAGGAAGATGAACCCTATTCACATGGAACACACAAAACCACCAAAGGGGCCACTGACTTGAAATTCAAGCTTCCAAAGAATATGGTGTTCATCTGAAAGAATTTACAGAAGGTATCAGGAAACAGAAAGAGGAGATTCGTTATTAGGAAAAAAATCAACAAATAAATAGAGAAGAATGTAAAAAAATCATAAATAAATAATTCACTATCGCCGAAAACACGGTATTCAAAGTATAAGGAAAGTATGGATCTCTTTAAAAAGAAAAAGTAATTGTCCTTCCTTCCTTGTGTGGGAATGTTTTTAGAAAGAATAATTGTCCTTCCTTCCTTGTGATAATAAGGTCACTCACGAACACCCATTCTTCTTTAAGGTCAACGGCAAAAGCTACAAGAAGTTCACCGAGAATCAGAGTAAGATTCTGAAGACGTGGGTCGTCCCCGTGGAGGATTCCTTCATGAGAATCGTCCTCGAGAGGGACACTTTAGACGTCTGGGTCAACGGGAAGAAATTGGAAACTGCCGTGAGTAAACTAATTCTCTGTCTCTCTCTCGAATGAGAATCTCTTTCGCTTTAGAACGAGAATCTCTTTGATCTCACTCTCTGTCTCTTTAGAACGAGAATATATCTTCCTCTCGCTCTCTCTCTCTCTCTCTCTCTCTAGAACAAGAATCTCTCTCTCTCTAGAACGAGAATCTCTTTCTAGAATGAGAATCTCTCTCTCTAGAACGAGAATCTTTCTTTCTAGAACGAGAATCTTTCTTTCTAGAACGGGAATCTCTTTCTTTCTAGAACGAGAATCTCTTTCTCTCTAGAACGAGAATCTCTTTCTCTCTAGAACGAGAATCTCTTTCTTTCTAGAACGAGAATCTCTTTCTTTCTAGAACGAGAATCTCTCTTTCTCTCTAGAACGAGAATCTCTCTTTCTCTCTCTCACTTGAAGGTTTTGCTCTGTTATGCATCCTTTCTTAGAAATCATAAAATACTTTACTTTTTGACACACCGGATCGGATATATATATACACACGTATACATATATATACACATAAATATACATACATATATATATATATGTGTGTGAAGTATTTATTGCAATTTCTAAAGGATAAGGTTAATCAATAACTATGATTTTTTTTAAAAAGGAAAAAATTACAAATTGCTAAGTAATATAAACCTAACAAAAATGTCAAAATTCTTACTTTGAACTTCATAAGTCATCTTACTGTATATACTGTATATTTTCGTCATCGCTTTGAATTTTAGGAACTGAGGAAAGTCTCAGCAACAGACGTGGTTGAAGCGAGTGAGTCGTGAGTCATATTTTGTCTCCGTTGAAACGTGACCTTGCCAGGTGTCACGTAACCTAAGGTCCTGACCTTATCTACGTTTATCTGACCTTCTTCAGAGGACAGCTGCTGCTTAGATCAATCTTTAGTGGCTCTTCCCATACACTTCTAAGCATTTAGTTCCCTTTCTTTTAACTATTATCGCAAACGAATGTCATTTTCAGTTGTATCTCAAAAACAAAATGATCTTTTTATCCCTGTACTTGATTGACAATTTCCCCTTCAACATTTATGAATAAGTAGATGACTGAGAGTGTATTATATACAGCAAGCGCATAGTAAATCTCTGTTGTTGCATACCCACCAAAATAATCAATATACATTAGGCAGTGAGTCACAGAAACCCGCCTGACTTCAGATGGGCGACTCGCGTGTCAGGGAAACGAGCAGGACGAGATCAGCTAAAAAAAAAGAAGAAAAAAAAACACGGCTGTATTTTATACAACGCGACGTCCTCCTCTCGCTGAAAAATTAACCCTTGATGATATCGACAAGCAAGCACGTCCGCTCTTAAGATATCGAGATGAAGATATTAAGATTCTGATGACGCGGACGTTAGAATATATATGCATACAGTTAGGACCGAAGCTTCTCAGGGGAATGGCACTGAAGAGTAACACGAGTCTCCAGTTTAGTCTTCAAAACAAGACGCAATAGACAGCCAGCCAAATGCTCGTTTTGTCCTACTTTTTACTTTCTGAATTTCCCGTTTACACGTATTACAGACAGACGCTCCAACGTATAGAAATAGGTTTAAAATGTCTCTAAAACAGGTACTACAGTAATATGAATGGAATATAGAATTTAGGCCACAGGCCATGCAAGCGCTGGGACCTAGGACGACGTCACTCAGCGCTGAAGGAGAAATTGAGAGTAGAAAGGTTTGAAAGTTATAACAGTACGAAAACGCAGTTGCACTGTGAAAAACTGCTCGGAGAGGGTTGAGGAAAGTAAGATGGAAGGAAGAAAATACGAACAGCGGTGCAGTAAAAAGGAATGAAAGGGGTTGTAGCTAGGGGCCGAAAGGACATTGCACAGAATTTAAGTAATGCCTACATTGCACCGCGTGAGGTGCACTGACGGCACTATTACCCCCCTACGGGGCTACTACAGTAATACAAGGCACGAAACAGTTTTTCTAAAACACGTTACTAGATAAGGAATTTACATAACCTTACGCACAGGTTAATCTTGACTGTATTCGAGAGTAAGCATTTACGTCAACACGATAATAACAGGACAGTTCCTACTAACCAGAATAACAGAGGAAGTTAACGAAGCGCCTGATCAATCCAGTCTGATTTTACCGTACGTATTCCATTCCCGGTCACTTCGCACCTTCAAACTCGAGACTGGGTTTGAGCATAAAGCTCTTCATCAAAAGTAACAAGGTACCGCTATCCTTAATCTTCGGAGTGTTACGAAACTTTTCAGATCTCGTGGCAGGCGAGATACAGGGACAATGGAAGATCACCTCAAATTTTGGATATCTTAGATTTCCAGTGGACTTCACCAATCAGTTGATACAGGCAGGGAAAACAGATACATCAACACATAAATTCACAGGTCAAAATACGTAATACACAATATAATGAAGGCAGGATCGGCAATCATAATAATACAAAGAGAGTTTCCTTCTTATAAATCCCCCTTTTAGCTTCTGTTAATCCGGCTTTAAATTCCTTTCTCTTTTTCTCGTCTTATCTCCTCATTTCTCCTCCTCCACCTTTTCTCCTCCCTCAACTTCACTCGATCTCCCTTCCTAGAAAAGTTTTCTAAGACACCCACTGGCAAGAATTGATTGGCGTTCTCTCTCAGATCAATCTCTTGACGCATAACACTTCATAAATTGGCCCCAGAGAAATTGGGAGGCCGATAGTCCAACCGAATCACCTCCAATCTGAGAGATACATTGGTGTTGTAAACTTCTTTAACTCAAGCATATACTCGCTCCAGAGTTAAATGACCTTTGTACGTTTGGGGGATCTTGACCTATCAGGTCATGAATGCCTAAGCACTTGGTATTTTGCATACACACACACACAGATAAGTACAAACTATTTCAGTTTGTTTTGCCACCACAACTAGCTGGTTTGCGTAAACTGCGGCTGCAAGACGCAAAATGCTCCAGAAATTCCAGGATAACCTTCTCCGACTCATTCCAGGTTTCCTTTCTTCCACTAATTCCGGGTTAACTTTCTCCTGCTCATTCCAAGTTTACTTTCTTCCTCTAATTCCAAAATAATTTTCTCCTGTTATTCCATGTTACTTTCTTCTGCTAATTCCAGGGTAACTTTCTCCTTTTTTCAGGGTTACTTTCTTCACCAAATTCCAGGTAACTTTCTCCTGCTCATTCCAGGGTTACTTTCTGCTGCTAATTCCAGGGTAACTTTCCTCCTTTCATTCCAGGGTTACTTTCTGCTGCTAATTCCAGGGTAACTTTCTCCTGCTCATTCCAGGGTTACTTTCTGCTGCTAATTCCAGGGTAACTTTCTTCCTTTCTTCCACTAATTCCAGAGTAACTTTCTTCCTTTCATTCCAGGTTTCCTTTCTTCCACTAATTCCTGAGTAACTTTCTCCTGATCGTTCCAGGGCGAGTTCGTGGATGACGGAACGGAGACCCATTTCGACCTGGCTGGTCACCCCGCTTACATCAAGGCGGTCAGCAGCGGGAACAGACGAGAAGGTATCATACATTCTCTAGTCGTGGACGACACCGAGATTCCAGAGGCTGTGGAATGAGGAGGAAAAGGGGATAAAGAGAGAGAGAGAGAGAGAGAGAGAGAGAGAGAGAGGAAAGAAGAAAAGGACGAATGGGGTCACACGCCAATAATCTGGAAAAAAAAATTGTCTGAAAACTTTTGTTATCTGCGGCATTGATTTAGCAAAAGTCTCACGGTGTGAAGAGATATCAACTCTCTTTCTCTCTCTCTCTCTCTCTCTCTCTCTCTCTCTCTCTCTGCATTAGCATAAGTGAGATCACCGTGGACAGCCGTTTCTGTAGCATCAGAGTTTCCAGAAGTACGGCCATTTTGCCGGCTGTCATCCTCAAGTAAAAAAGTAAAAAAAAAAAAAAAACAAAGACAAATGTCCTGTGGAAACGAATCTTATAATAACTATCCTTGTTTTAGTTTTTTCTTTTTAATTAGTGTTTTTCCATCATGAACTGAGCACCCATGTTTTTTTTCCGGAGGATTTACACTAGTTTTTCTACGTCGAAAATCGGGAGGCAAATCCGTAGATTTTTTTTTTTTTTAATTTGCGTACGTCATCTCTCCTCTTGCAATGCTGTTCTTCTTGGTTATTTTCCCGATAATACTGAACGGTTCAACAGAACGTACGTTCAAGGACGGCATGCGTTCACGGGCGACATACGTTCACAGACGAAATACGTTCACGGACGCCATACGTACGTTCAAGTACGACATACGTACATTCAAGCACGACATACGTACGTTCACGGACGACATACGTACGTTCACGGACGACATACGTACGTTCACGGACGACATACGTACGTTCACGGACGACATACGTACGTTCGCGGACGCCATACGTACGTTCACGGACGCCATACGTACGTTCAAGGACGACACACGGTCACGAACTACACAAGTACGTTCAAGGACCACGAACGTTCAAGCTCTTCTAAAAAACAGTAAAAAACATAATATCTCTCCCTACACAAGTATATAATTATTTTGATTTTCCATAATACACAAAAGTAAACAGCAAAAGAATTTTATAACGTCGGTAGTGTTAAGATAAATTCAAGTGTAATGTTACATAAAATAAACTAACACACCCTGTATGAATTTGAGATTTGAATATGTTCATGGTAAAGTTTTTTTTTCTCTGTTGTTGAATGTTATCGTAAATTGCTGTTTCAGATCACGTTGTTGTTAAAAGGTGAATGTACTGGTAGACCTAGTTTGCAATGTTGTAAATAAGAAGCATATTCATTCAGATATATTCACGGATGTATACACTTTATACATTAAGGCATTCAAGCAGAATAAGAGACAAACACGTACACCATATATATATATATATATATATATATATATATATATATATATATATACACACACACACAAACATATAAATACATGCAAACGTATGTGTAAACATATGCATAAGATAAACAGGGATTTGTACTTTAATGTCTGAATCACAGAGGCTGTGATAGTAGTCAAATAAAACCGAAAAAAATTTTTGAGTGTTTCATTTTTGTTGTTCTGAACACATTAGGCGTGGGACAGTTAAGATAAGCAAGCATCCGGAGAGACAGACAAAGGTAGGTATTGGGTTTTTATTATTCCGTCTGGTCTATGAAATCTTGTTTTGCTTTATCCATCTTTATATTTCTCATTTCTTCCACGGTCAATTCTGGCTTTCTCTAACACGCAAAGTGGACGTCTTTTGAAGGGAGGGTAAAAATAATCAGACTCTGGATCAGTTTATTTCACTTGCTACACAAACACAAATTCCTTTAGGATATCTTAGATTTCAAATACACGCCGGTAGAGTTATGGTGTCTGTTGTTCCTGGCTTGGTCTTTATATTGTGAATTAACTACTGAACTTTATTTAGCCAACAGATTTAAGACAATTCGTTACGAGAAATGAGTCATAAATAAGTTCAAAAGCTGACTTAGCCAAAAGCTTTCGCGTTAAACTTAAAATGTCACGTGCAAACAAGTCGTTCTTTTAGGAATCACAGTCTTTCTCAAATGGTGGACACAACGAGAATATTAACTGTCATATATTTTTCTTTCTGTATAATTATTAAAATCCTATAGAATAATACAGGAAAGGCTAATACCAGACCTGGAATATAGAATTCCTGAAATGAGTAAACACCAAAATGCGTTTTAAATTATCTTAGGCTACTGCGAACACACAACACTCAAGAAATTTTGCTCAAAACAACCTTTACTCTCTTAACAAAGATAATTTCTTACCTTGGAAAGAAACCAATCACACTCAGTAGATAGACCTACTAATTCAATCGAATTCAGTTTCCAGTAAAACCTGTCGTACAGCACTTCACATACAAAGAAAACTAATGTACTAACAGGCAACAGAATTACAGAATTACATTGCCAATCTTATGTAATGTGGCGGTGGTGGTAGTAGTAGTAGTAGTAGTAGTATTAATAGGATTTCACTTGTGGAACGGATCTCTCTCTTTAGATATTAAAATTAAATACTGTACCTTCAAAGATATTGCAACTATACACGAGATTAAAACATGCTTTCATTATTGCCAGGAATTTGAAAGATATAAAGATCAAAAACAAGAGTTATTTTACGAAATCATTTATGCACCAGAAAATAAAAACAAAAATAATAAACACTATGACACTTAGCAAAACTGCTACGACAATCTGGGCTTCAAAGAAACGACATTTTTACCACAATCCGCAAAAAAAAATAATTACATTTTCTCCTCCTTTCTCCTGTTTGTCGCCATTCGCTGCAAGTTTTATTCGATGCTATGTGTGTCGAATCTCTGTGCATATCCAGCTGGTCTGATTTTGACAGTGACGTCATTGAGAACCAACCAAGTGGCATCGTGAACCCAGCGAATGGTCTTGGCTTCCCTGTCGGCGCTGGTGGGGAACGGCGCCGTCAGCGTGGTATAGTAACAGGCGTTGAACCACCATCCTCCGCTGTTCGAAAGAGCGCAGGATCCCTTGCTGTAGTTGTCGTTGTCGACGTCTGGGGTACTGAAGGGCATGCCGTGGTGCTTGCCCTTAAAGGCGTCGTTGGTGACGTTGCCTGAAAAGCCGTCTACGATCAGGCGGTAGGAGCGAGTCTCGTCTTCCACCCTGGAATAATGACAATATTAGACCTATATATGTTTTGTGACCAACGCGAATGATGTTAATTACTTTTCACAAATTCGTAGCTTACCTGAACGTGTCGTATTCTGCATAGAAGCTTCCGAGTTCAATGTCATTCATGACGAACTTGATGCTATAAGGCTGCCTGTAGGTGAGAGAGTGGAGGAAGGACAGGGAGAACCACCATTCTCCTTCAGCCGGGTCGCCGAAGCCAGCCGAATATTCAGCCCAAGATCTTGAACAAAAGAGACGGGAGATAATAAACATATTCTACAGAAACTGTGTGGGTGCTTTATTTATAATGTCCTACCACTGCTATTTATAAGCACATTTGAAAAAGGCGATTGCAACGACCTTCAATTGTTTAGGCAAGCAAGAGAGTCTGATGGTGCACAGAGCCTTTTCAAAGGAAAACTGACACAAATACTACTACTACTTTACCTGTTGAAATCCTCATGTCCAAAATCAGTTTCCCTACGTCGCAGGATGACGGTCCAACCTCCGTCAGACACTTGTTGACCATCTCCCATGTCACACCATGCACTAACGCTGTTCTGTGTAAGTCAGTGTGAACAGACATTTTTTTATCAGTAATTATTTAAGACTGGTTTTTCAAGTTAAATGTATTAGCATATTTAATTACGAAGAAGACAGACTTTGAAACTAATATATATTTCGTTGATATTTCATGACTAGCGTACTATAGACGCTTTAGGAGGTAGTTCAGAACAAAAAAGGTATTAAAGCAGTGGAAAAAACATAAAATGGTTGTGTCACGACCAAAGGAAACCGTATAGGAAGGAGAAATAAGAGAGATTTCAAACCCAACCAACCTTACGGTCCAAACTGGGATAAATTTGATAAACTCCAGACCCGGCGTCGTGGTGATGCCAGTGGATGTCGGAACAATCTCTTGGGAGATAGGAGGGCGTATCACGGACATCGGCAATCACAGACTGCATCTCCTTCCATCGAAGTTCCTTTGGAAATAGACAAACAAACAAAGGGGTTTCTTTACGTGTTTTTGCTCTCATACGTACATGTATGCATACGTGAATGTCTTTTACTATAGCCTAGCAATGTACTATGAAGATCAAAAGGCCATTAAAAGCACTGTTAGCATGTTGCAGCCATATATTTCGGATACCACAACTGTATCCTTGATCGCTGGTGAAATGTGGACAATTGGTAAGAGATAGTATTTACATGGTATATGCAAACATGCATACATATACATAAATATTGTGTGTGTGTGTGTGTGTACACGTCTAGGATTACTTGCGATATAAGTGTTTGACAGATATATACAGTTTAAACACAAATAGATACAAAGGGGACTTGTAAGATTATGTAAGAGCGAAAGTTTAGTTTCTTCTACAATGACTAGATGTGACGGTGGACCGTGTAGTCTTGTTTACAACGAGGAAAGCTTGGAGTATTTTGCGTGGAGAGAGAGAGAGAGAGAAGGAGGACAGGAGGAAGAAAACCCATGGGAAACCCTGCTCTTCTTCTTCTTCTTCTTCTTCTTCTGGATTCCCAGAAAACCAGATGAAATCTTTTCCATAATCGAGGCCACATACGAACGCTGATCCAAGTGCTTACTCTACGGAGAATGCGCTGTAAACTGGTTTATGTACGGATAAACATACAAATACGCGTAAACATCTTACGAAATAAATAAAAGTGAATTATACAATACTTCACTTAGATGATGCACATACATATTTGTGTGCGTGTATATATTTGTTTGTTCTTATCATTGTTTAGAGGCAGAAACAAAACAAATGCCCTCCACACAAACAAGGGACCAGTTCATGTCATCAGAAGCGACTCGGGTTTACTTTGGTGGGGAGGGGTTCTGTTGGAGTGAGTGGTGGGGGTTGGGGTGAGGGAAGAGGGCCAATCTGGCAGTGCCTTGAAGGTAACCAGACGATGAAGAAGGACAAGTCATCTGCTCTTCTTCAAACGGCCTCTCCTTCTTTGGATGGCGAGAAACATAACAGAGAAGGGTAAGGGAGAGAGGAGTTGTATAATGACTGGTAAGTTTCCGTGCTTATATATATATATATATATATATATATATATATATATATATATATATATATATATTATATATATATATATATATATATATATATATATATATATGTATATATATTATGTATATTATATATGTAAATATATATATCAGGTGAATACTTTCCTATTGGCAAATATATGAGTCCCTCTCTCACTTTCTCTTAGTTTTCGAATAAGCAAATTGCCTATGTCTATACTGATCTTTTCACTTGGTCGCCAAACAATCACACACACACATACACTCACACACACACACACACACACACACACACACACACAGAAATAAACCGAGGAAAAATCATGTGCCTCTGTATTTACTCAAAATAATTCACGTTTTGCAGGAAAGAGAATGGAGACGGGCAAATGAAAAAATAAGGGATTTTGACAGAGGAAAAATCTATTTCTGAGGAAGGTCCCGTGTCAGCCGGTGAAATTCCATTACAGCACGAATTTCTAGGTATAACAATGCTAGATATACCAGAGAAAAAGAGCTTTCAGGAAAGCTGGGGTTACTACCCCCAGTCGACCGTCTTTTAGAAGACGTCGGTATAATGAAGGGTGAGTGAAATACCACTACCACGGAAATATACTCGAAAGACCTCTCCTTATCAAAACCCCCGTAAAAGAGCGGTGAGCCGTTCAACTAACTAACCTGTTGTTCGAGGAAATCCGTCGTAAGCTGAGACCCGTTCACTAGCTCCGTCACTTTGTTGACCAACAGAACGCAACTTTCACCTCCGGCTGCGGAACTCTCCGGAGAGGATGACGAGGAGTACCCGGCATCACCGATCTCCTCCACGATTTTAGACAGGTGCTTCTGGATGTTGTCCAGTTTCGACTGACTGACACTCAAGGAGGACGCCAGTTCAGTCAGGTGGTTGAGTATGCTGTTCTCTATGTCTGTCAGTTTACCCGTGATGTGGTTCGTTATCGCCGACTCCATGTCGCCTACAGAAGTTCCCGCCGGTAGAGCTAAAGCCCCTCCACTGGCGTTGGAACCAGGTCCAGCGCCGGCGCTGACCAGGGCGTTGATTTTCACGTTGATGTGCTCGATTAGCTTGTTCTCCAGGGCATCCAACTTCACCAGGATGCTTCCGGAGGCTTTCGCTATGGCGGCCTCGTTCTCCTTCTTAATGGTGTCTCTGTAGAAGTTCTCGATCCACGCCGTCACGCCCTCCTTCACCAGGTTGACCTGTCTGTCTGGATTAGGCCCAGGACCCGCTGGCGACGTCGCTAAACCAGTCCTGTTGACCTCCGACAGGAGATTACGAAATTTACTGTCGATGTTCGATTCGGCGTCTTGAAGGAACTGGTTCATCTGCGTCTGGAAGCCTTTGAGGACTTCGCCCGAGAGGGCATTCATGCGCTTCCAAACCGGTTCGAGGGGATCTTCCATGGGCGTGGCGTCGTAATCATCACAAATGACGGAGCGTAGAACGCACAGAAGAAGCAAAGTACTGAGAGATATCATTTTGCCGGTGAGCACTATTGAGCAGTATCGAATAAAATCACTAGTCTCAAAGTTATCCCCGTCAGGAAATACCCAAATCCTGCTGTGCGATTCTCCGCGCGCCGGTGCCCGGGGAAGCAGTACTTACTACTACTAGCCGGTCCTGTGGCACCAGAATGAATGACTGTGAGATCTGTTCAAACTCTCTGATGGGTGCCCACTGCATACCCGCAGGCCCCCAGACCCCCAAATGTCACGAGGAAGACTTTCTGAACACGGGCTGGTCAGGACGTTTAACAAATGGGGCAAAAGTTTTTCTTTTATATAAAGACTCGGTATCTTATTGCCTTTCATCCGACAAAGATAATTTTTAGTTAATGAAAAAACACTCTGTAATAGTGCTTCTAACTACAAAAAATGTAAATGAAAAAACCCAGTTTTATATATATATATATATATATATATATATATATATATATATATATATATATATACACACACATACATATATGAAATTTTTATCACAGCGTGATTTATATACAATCATGAAGCTACAAATGTCGTTTAATATCAAATTCACGCTACCTCGAGAGTATCTCCGATGGAGAATTGTCACCGAAGGGGAATTTATATAAGTGATAAATGAATAAGTACCACGGGGACGCGAACCCTAGACATGGACCCATTCAACGACTCCAGTGGACGTCCATTGGAGTCGTTGAATGGGTCCATGTCAAGGGTTCGCGTCCCCGTGGTACTTATTCATTTATCACTTATATAAATTCCCTTCGGTGATAATTCTCCATCGGAGATACTCGAGGTAGCGTGAATTTGATATTAAACGACATTTGTAGCTTCATGATTATATACATATATATATATATATTATGAGCAGAGACTACTTTATTTATATTCTGAATTTGTCTATACATTTTTTTTCTTCGGGTAAACCTCTAAGCCACAACAGAACTTTATGCATGGCTTCTTCCATAAAACATTCAACATTATTGGGAGGTACACGCCATCTGGCTGACATTCGAGCAAAAATGTAAACAAAACTTGACGTCATAAAGTGATATTTACATTTCGGTGAAATGCGGTCACTTAGTTCCACTCTCAACTCGGTCGTCAGTCAGGTAAGATGGTCGTCCTCGAGACTGTCACTCGTTGTCAGGAGGTCTTTGAATTTACCTGTAGCGGCAGGAAGGATCTACTGTACATCTTTCGGGGTCAGGGGAGTTGGGATGCAGGCGTGGGCGTGGTTCCCGCGCATTGAGACTTGGTGTGTGTTTCTGTGGTCTCCTGGTTGAGGGGAGAATATAAAATTTTTGTAGGCCTACTTTATACAACAACTCGGCAGTAGAAAATAAGTAGGCACATACTTAGAACTCAAGTAGGAATAACGCCACGTAACATAAAATGTTTAATCCATACGAGAAGCGAAAGGCAATACAAATAAAAATCTCATTTCAGTAAGTTATCGCATACGTCACTGTTGCCCCGGAGCGACTCCGGTTCCTTACAATGTGCCATAACAATGATAAAAATAGTATGACTCGCTTTCTTTATTCTTGTTATGATCCGTTTTCTTTATGCAGTGAACGTGCATGAACAGAATGCAGGTGTCGTTGCTCATTTGTTTTGTTGTTATCTTTGTTGACAAAGCATGTCTTAAGCAGAGAGCTAACATCAGCGAAGATTGGAAAACATCACTTGAATCGATAACAAAAATGTTGCTTTTAATTTTCCCGTTCTCTGTGTTTCAAAGTAAGACAGTATAAATTTTATTATAAATTCGAGCGGTTAAATTTTAAATAATGGAAATAACGTATTACCCTCATAGTTTTCAAGTGGAAAATTTTTTTTAATGGTTTCCACTTTTACCTTCGCATTTTCAGTAACACTCCGCGGGAAGCTGGTGTCTTGTGGTCCATCCAGAGGAATTAATTATTATAAAGAATTCTTCGTCATGCATTAATGGAGCCTACATTATGCTCCGGGTTTGATCTAATTCTGTTTATAGCCCAACGTTATGCAGCAGTGCAGATATTTTTACACACACGCACACACTCACACGGGAAGCAAATGTCTAAGGCTCTGACCACAAGAAAGTGAAACTGCAGAATGCAAGATCTTTCGCCTTGGTCTATAATAAGTTACCACAAGCAAACTACGATGTTACCTGTCGAGGACTGATTTTTTTTATTACTGTTCTCACGTTTTTACGTTTAGCCAGAATATTTTCCAAGTTCATTTCATTAATTAAATTTTGGCTTTTTTGTACAAACTTAATGTGCACTGAAAATTACCACGTTTGATAGCAATGTACAAAAAGATAGAGCAACTTCACATTTTTTAATTTCTTACGTGAATTTGAGAGAAATGACTTGTTCATTTATTTTTATGGAAAATTATTTACACCCAAATCTTTACATATAAAAACAAAAAAGGTTGTATACATACAGAATCCGTGGTATGCACTGGTATTTGAAAACGATGTTTGAAAAAATCGAGTATTTAAAGGGATAGCGAATGGACGAAAAAGGCGAGAAGAAGATTGTTTATGAAATTTATCGAAGGAAAAAGCCATGTCTACGCAATAGACCCAAATCATGTGCAATTTCAACTGATATAAAAAGCCTTGTTTATTCATCTCTAAATATTTTCCCAGTTAAATTAATTTCCTCCAAACATTCCAAAGAAGGTTTTGTCTAAGATGATAACTAAGGCATATAGTATATATAACTGTCGTGATGGGTAACTTTAAATATATCCCAGAAAATGATGTTCGTATTGATAAAAAAAAAAAAACACAGGCAATGGTGCTGTGGGACCATATTTAATTTGTTTATTCATTTTTGTCAGCAATAAAATGTCCAGATGACTGATGTTCTCATGCGTTTCAATGGATTTTTAAATTAAATCCTTTCCAAAATATTCATTTGTGTGGCACTGGAATATCCCAACTTTTGAAAAGAAAAAATTCTGTTTGAAGATTCATATCGTGTAGATGTATCTGTGCCGTACAAGTGTTCGTGTGACGGGGAAATTATGGTTAATTGCCAAACCATTCAGAAATACGAAATATCTCAGATTCTTAATATAAGCTTTTTATTTAATTAATTTCGCTCCAAAAACGCTTTCAGAACGTATCACAAAAAACTTAATTTACGAGAAAAAAATTGTTGATGGTTGCAGTGATTGCGTACTGTCAGTGGTGTCCGAATCTAATCACAATAGCCTAGGATTAGACTTCGTAATTATAATCTGTCTCAAGTCACTCTAAACGTAGCCTTACCTAAACGAAACTTCGTGCCATATTTATCATAAAAATGAAATATTTTTTCTTAATTCAT
This sequence comes from Macrobrachium rosenbergii, assembly GCF_040412425.1. Taxonomy (NCBI): domain Eukaryota; kingdom Metazoa; phylum Arthropoda; class Malacostraca; order Decapoda; family Palaemonidae; genus Macrobrachium; species Macrobrachium rosenbergii. The sequence goes on from NC_089748.1 coordinate 46,313,652, forward strand.
AAGACACAAGTCTAAGAAAGTCATTTTAGAAAAAAATAATGTTTCAAAATATTGGACGGCGTCAGGACGTACGAACGCTGCAGTGTAGGATTGTAGACGGATGAAGTTCTGGTTGGAATCAATTCTAGGAAGGATCTGCGAGTGTAAAAAGCCGTCAATTTTCAAGGTTATGCGCTATGAAGCTACAAAAGCTCTGTGAGATCACTACGAGGTATCGTATTTGGGAGTTTTATCTCTTATAAGGCCTAAATTAGAATAAAATGGAAATTATCAGCATAGGTCTAGTACTTAGGTCGATGCTACTGTTGCTTAAGTGTAGCTTACGTAGCTCTTGATTAATCTTTATGCCATATATTTGCATCAGGTAGACCTACTAATGGCTACCTTAATATATCATTATAACAAAGGCTTTACTTAGGTTAGGGCTTATTAGGACAAACATAAGGTGAATTTGTTTAGTCTGGTCTAGTCTTACAGGTACGGTCTCTCTCTAACAATGTGGCCTTATGCCAAGCGCACGCCAACATATCCCTACAAAGGTACATTGTCATAAGATGTTATTAGGTAGTGTAAATATGCTTATTGAATAAATCCATTAATTTGAGGGTAGCCTAGCCTAAGACGACCTTAATTTAGTTCGTTACGAGTTGTCACAATGATGTAGGCCTAGGCCACATAGGCCTATTCTGATGCAATAATTTTCTCCAGTATTGTCATTAATATCAGAAATGGTTAAATGATCACCAATTTGGCTTTTTTCTTCGCAGGCAATATTAGAGGCTAAAGAATTATTTGTCTATTTGCCGATAAAAAGACTAGGCCTAAAATGCATATGTCGGTCTTTTTCTCTAAATTATTGGGCCTTGTTTTATCAATCAGTCACACTGATTAAATGCCTCGCCTCCACATAACGTGCTATGTAATCGAAGGAGTTGATTAATGAGACTTGGAAAATGTGCTGTGTCTAATGTTAATGGGGAGATACAGGTTACCCCACCTTGCCGATTACGACCTAATGCATAAGGTTGAGTTGTAATGCATTTATGTATTTCTTTTTTTATGAGTTTTGCTTGTTTTTTCAAGGATCAGCTTTTCATTTTTATGAAGCAAAACCCTTCTGGTCGCGTAAGGACTTGGTGCCGTAAGTTAGATTTTGGAAGTTGAGGTTGGTATGCATTTTTATATTTTATTGTTATAATATGCATTACTCTAGCTCAGGTTAAGTGGGATGGTCCAGAGTTAAAACCAACCTTGCTTAAAAAAAAAAAAAAAAATTGTAACCAGTAACATTTATTTACCCTACCTGTGAGCCCCAAAAAAAAAAAAAAAGACTGGCCATTTTTTTTTTTTTTTTTTTTTAAGCAGAGCATTAAATTTTGTGATAAAAGCTGGGATACTTCCATAGAAGGTAGTAGCCATCAAGACCAAGTTAGTGCTGATAACCGTGCACTGCTGCCCCCTGGAAAAACAAAAATTTTTAGGAAAAAAATGCATCTGTAATATTATTATGCTAATGGTTATGGTAACTATTTTTAAAGATGGAGCAGTAAGTTTTAATTAAATGAAACTTGAACCAATTTTCCAGCCAAACACCGTCTTTCAAAGTAATGAACAGTTTGCGGTTTTCACATTACAGTGACAAATTTTATCCTAAAGTAAACGAGTGGTTTTCACATTAGAGTGACAAATTTTATCCTAAAGTAAACGAGCCACTTTTCATCTTATTGAAGATGATAACCAGCAATGTAAGGACCAAGTCTTTAACCCCAAACAAAATCACTGTCGTTTGAAAGAAGGTAAAAAAAGGAGAGCTTTAGTGTTGTTAATTTAGAAGCTAGAGTTTTAAATATTGTCCAAATAAAAGGGGAACCAATGTTTTTCAAGTTTGCAACCAGCTACATCAGGGAACAAGCCTGTAACCCAAGGTAAAAATGTACTCTCTCTCGCTTCAAGGAAAATGCGAGTGATAATTTCCTGCAGATAATGGTTCTGCTTAATTTTTTTAGTCAGAATTGAAAAATGAATGTTATCCCTCCTGCTTAAGACTTGTTTAAGTGGGCTGTGTTTGGTTGAGGTAAAAGAAGAAACTGACCTAGTATTGATAATTTTTATATATAAAAATTTAAAATACATTAATAAATAGCATTACTTAGTGTATATGTGAAGTTCAGCGTAAGTCTATGCATAAGTGAAATTCAATATAAGTCCAATAAAATGATAATGACAAAATATATCTGCCAGTGAGTGTTGGTACGGGACTCATGTCAGTGCACATATGCCTACCCTTAATCTGCCCAGTAGCAATCTTACAACTAAACCACTTGAAAGTTATGTGTTGCTATGGAATGGAGAACTTTTGGAAATTTTTTGGTCGAGTGCATTTTGAAATATAACCACTTTGCTCTATTCAGCGAGGCAGAAATTTCAAAATGAGAAAATTGTGCCCTTGCCAGTTTTGACACATAATGCCTTGTGTGATATCTTGCATGTTTTATCTTTTATGTTTTTTATTTGTATGTTTTGCAGGAATGTGTATATCAGAAATATTTTTTTAATTTCAAGAATTTAAGCATTTGTTACAGAACTAATACCTAGCTTTTATCCTTTTCAGATGATCGTAAAAGGTCTTGAACATCCAGGTGACTGCTCGTCGTAAAACTCAGCATCAAGTTTATTCTTTTACATCTAGGACGAAAGCAGAAATTTGTGAAATCAAAACAGTCCTTCAAGCTTCCATGTTTATTGATCCAGTACAGTCTAAGGTTTTTCTTTTTTTTTAACCTTTTTTTTTTAAGTGATGTAGATGATGATGTGTTCTTTAATTCCACATCCTGTTTCTATTAAATCAAGTAATGATGTTTGTGTGACCTTAATAGTGTGTTAGCCTGTTTTTTATTTTATTTGTAGGGCATGCAAATGCTAGAGAGGAGTACTATTCTGTGAGTGACTAGAGTGATTTCCCAAATTTCCTGTTATCTTCAGGTCAATACTAGAACTTGAATTGCTTGTATAGTTTCATCCAAAGAGCTCACCACTACCATATAACATGCATCATGAAGTACCTGACTGTAGATGACGTTTTTAATGTGGTTGGACAGTTTGGTTGGAGTCAGAAAATATATTATTTTGGCCTGGGTCTGCTCCAGATCTTCACAGCATTTCATATGCTCCTAAATGTTTATACTGGTAGGTGTTTTCAAGATATCTTATCAAAACCTCATTATTGCACGCTTTTGCTGCTATAGGGCACACTGAAGTAGCATTTTCATCAAGCTCTCTATGTTACAAAAGGTTGGTGATGGGTGTCACTGGGTGATTTGGCAAGTGTGAGATTTTGCACTTTTTTGTTTTGTGATTTTTTTTTTTTTAAGAGTCAAGGATCATGTTTCCCTTGTGCTTTGCTCCTTATCTTTCTCCTTTGCTAGCTATTTCATTCCTGAGGTTTACACACACACACACGCACATACACACATATACACATATGTATATATAAGTGCAATTCATAGTTTTACAATACAGTCTTGCTTATGGGATTATCAGACTCTGGAAGCTAATTACACTGTAGAAAAATAGTGATAGCATTGTTTGTCACTGGTCACATAGATAGTATACTGTAACCAGTAATGTTATTTACAGTCTGTATTTAATCTGTCTTTAGATGAATATTTTTTTAATTTACCACCAGGCAATGCTTTCACTGTTAACTGTTTTACGACTTGCGTTAATGAGTCTCATGCTTTCCTTCACCTTTTGGCCAGGTGTGATAAGTAACAGTAAGGGGGGGCCAACTTACTTCCACTTTTAGAATTTAACATAATGTAGTTGCATGCTGGTATTCAGCAAGGTACATTATTAAGTAAACATCTTGTCCATTTATAGCATATAGTTAATCCATGGCTTTTTTTTTTTTTTTGTTACTTGGGCAGATAACCAGTCATCCTTGGGTTTGTGATTGTTTTGTGTTCTATCATGACTAATTGGAAGCAAAATATAAGTCTAACAGAATTTTAACACTTGAAAGATTAGGCTATGCTCCATATGAGTGTAACTTACCCACTCCACTGGCCTGTATTAACATTTTTTCTTTTTGCATTCATTGTGCTTGAATGACATCTATTTAATAAAAGAAAAATCTGATGCAGAACAGAACTAAGAAGGTGAATTAAGAAAAAGCAAAATAAAAACTGGGAATATACTAAAAAGGTGTTTAAACTGTTATAATTCAACTTCCTTCATGACAAAATTTGTTACAACCTCTCCTTTCCCCGCTTTAGAGATCAGTGAGACCAGTAGACATTATCATTAAGAGCTATTAGATCTGATAGCAGTGTGAGAGATTGAGAACTGTCAGATTTTAGGGGTAGGGACACAGACCAGGTGGAGAGTGAAGAGGTCTAGTAACTTCTGTTAGGAATTGACAGCTGTGGAGAAGATAGTTGAGGAAAGTCTGAAGATTGGAGATTTAAGAGTATCTAGGAGAGGAAGCAGGATGGAGAGTGAATATGGATTGAAGAAAAAGATTGTTTTTTGCCAGGAAAATCCTTTTTACTTCTAGATCTCTTCATATAATTGTAGGTCCTTATAGATTGAAGGCACTGGAGTGCCTCTCCTGGAAGTGTTCGGATCAACTTCCTTGTAGTTAATGGCTTGCTTGAACTGTGCAAGTATGCCTTGAAGATTTTAGATGTCTAATACCTTGGGACTTTCTGTCTCCTCCTTTGTCAAAGCATTTCTCTGCTCTTGACCCATCTTGATTGCTGTTAGGCCTAAATCTGTGGGTCAACTGTTCTCTGTTACTCTCCAGCAACTCAGCAACATCCTCTTCATCATCCTGTCCAAACCCACCAGTATGCTGGCTTGAGGATGCCCTTACGGATTCTCTATACAGAAAGGAAATGTGTTAAGTCATGGAGGCATGTAGTAAATATTTTCCTCCGCATGGTGTTCAAAGGTTAATCCTGCAGCTCATCTTATGCATTAGTGATGTGTAGTTGGTAATGTCTTAAATGGTTAAGGTCTTCCATGATTCCTTAGCCATCTTGTCAAGGATATTGTTAGGAACTGGACTATTTTCTAGACTCTTCTAATGGTATTATGTCTTGAATGAAGGTAGGGATTGGGCGTTGGTAAGACTTGTTAATCTAAACATTGATGAGTTGAACAACCTTCTGTATCATGAGTCGGACACTTAGAATTTGTCATTTTCTGACAAGAAGTTCTAGAACCTCTGTTGGGTTCTCTTTGTAGTACAGTACCAGCAGTCTTAAGAAAGTAGGATCTATAACATCCTTCTTTGCAAGAGCTCACAAAGCTGGGGCTTTGGCCCACCCCGCACTTTTTTTTAAACTTTCTGGTGTACAGGTAATGAGGGCAGATGCAAGGTGGCTGTAGCCTACCTTTGCCTCATCCTGCCCTAGGGACATTGCCCACAAGTCCTTGGTCCCTCTTTCTTAGGATCTGTGGTGGCTGCTCATATGATTTTGTAGTCTCCAGGCTCCTCTCAGACAAATAATATCTAATTTAAGGTACTTGGATAGCATAAGGCTGGTGGTTGGATGGGTGAGTAACTGGTTTTCTTACCCTTCAGTGGCCAGACCAAGTACATTATAGAGGGGCCACAATTCAGGTAGACCTCAAAATTGGTCATCCTGTCAAAGAGCTTTGGCTCCTAAAGTGTGACTCCCTCTGTTGTCCTTTTAAATTAGGGTTTGTTGGGGGAGGGAGGGGTGCAGAGCAATTGTAAAGTTATTATCTGAACCCATCAACTTATGACTGGCTCAGATACTGTCTACCCTCTGACCTGTGCTGTTCTTTTCTTGGGGCAGCATTTGGTTCTCTGAAGTTTTTCTTGAATGAAAGTCAAGTTACATATCACTCTGGCTCAGGGCCCAATAAGTCCTCATCCCTCTGCTAGATTGTATAAAAAGTTACAGGAGTCACCACTCCTCTGTTCACGATCACGACCAGAAGTTGTGCATTTGTGGGTGGAGATTCACTTTGCCAGCCAGTTGAAGGAAACTTTTATCATAATCCCACCTCAACCACCCAACATAGTAACCCATGTGTCCAAGAACCAAGTATCTTGACTGGTTCTACCTTGCATTGAGGAATACTCTTACATAAAAGTCTGTAGTTTGGTACTGTATATCTAGGAAAAATACAAATTAATTGAAAATTATTTGATTATTGCAGAATTGTATCTGTAAATTTTAATTCTGCCAAAATGCAGATAGATCAAGGTTCAAGAGTGCACGTTTCTTTGTAGCGTGTATTAACTTATAATTCCAGATATGTCCTTCTTTGTGAATTATCCAACAATGCCAACAGACTTTATTTACTTTCAAAAAGCTAGTTTATCTGGCAACATAACACTGTGCTGTACAAGAAAATGATTATCCTTTCGTAGAATACATTTGAATGGCATGCTTTCTTTAGGGAAGAGCCGTGAAGTTATGTGCTTGTTGTCTGATTTGTATTTATGAAATTGTTCCACTGATTGGGTTAACATGTGTTGCAAGATTAATTTTTTAAGATTATACACACCACTGTTTCATGTTAAGTTTTTGTGGAGGTTACCTGTTCAGCATCATTGATTTTATGCGCTGTTTATACTGCATTGTCTTTTACTCAGTTGTGTGTGCTTTACTCTAAAGATTGATTTAATACATTAACTAACTGTACCCTTGGATTTTCACTGATAGTCAAATACATTGGCAACGAAATGTTTCCTTCCTTTGATACCAAGGTTTTGTATATGGGAAATTATTCATTTTTGAATCATTACACAGGGTTAGATCCAACTTTCAAGTGTTACAAAGATGGAGACACCAAAGCTGAACCCCTGGTCAACCAGTGCTTCAACAATCGAGTGCAAGATTGTCGTTTATCGTACACCTCCAAATTTAGGTCTTTTCCAACAGAGGTGAGTTAATATTTGTTCATAACAGAATTAACTAAACGCTAGTTACCGTGAGCAACAGCACTTAGCCCCATTTTTGTCTTTTATCATTCTTCTATTTCATTACCCTTCCAGAAGGACAGAGGACTTTCATGACTTATTGAAGGAGTTACCTCCAGTGTCAGGATACTTCCATAAGAAAAAAGTAGAGATATATTTTGTTTTATGTATACCATTACCTCATGAAAGAGTTAAATCTTGGCTTTGTCAACGATTGCAATATAAGTAAAGAGATTTGTATTAATCGAACATGAAAACTATTTAAAATTTTGTTCTTAGCTATTTATGTTATCGTCACTGATGAAGTGTGTGTTATTGCATAACTGGTGAAGCATGAAGAAATTGAAGGGTAATAAATGTCAAATTCATCTTTTTAATGTAAGGTATTTGATCAAATGCTCTGTTTAGAAGGAGATATGTTGAACAAAATGTAGCTGAACAAATTTTTTTTTTTTCCAGTGGAACTTTATCTGCGATCAGAAATACAAAGTTGCATTTGCCCAGTCAATATGGATGGGAGGTGTCATGACAGGAGCCTTAGTCCTTGGCGGGACTGCCGACATATTTGGAAGGCTGAAGACTCTCATGGTGTCACTTCTCGGTACTATAGCCTTTGAAGGGTTCAGCTCCTATGCCCCGACCTTTGCTATCATGATTGGCCTTCGGTAAGAGTGGTCGTCAGCTTCTGTGCAAAGTTTGTTTGCTAGTTAAGGTGCTCAGAGAAAATTTGAAAATGTTTTTCTGTAATTGAATTTGATATTTATGTATTTTCTACTACCCTTAGTACATAGTACAGTACTGTACTTCTTATGTACTGCAGACATGTAGACAGAAATCAGTATTACGTATCTCTATATAGCATTAGCTATCAGTAAATTTGTGTATAATAATGGCTACTTTGTATAAGATTTTAAACATTTTTTTTTTTTCCAACATCCCATATTTGGCTCATTGAGCTATATTTATTAGAGAGAAATTGTGAGCCTCCTGTGGCCCTAATATTTTTCAGTTTTCATGCTCAGTCTGATTTCATTTCATCCCTATTTACTGAAAATTACTAATAACCTTTTTGATGCCTCAACCTTGCTGGCATCTGTATGGCTGCATTGTGAATGTTTGCTGTAATACAATAGAATACGCTCATTGTAACCCAAATTAATTATTTTCCTTTTTTTTTTTTCCAGTTACGTTGGTGGAATTTGCTGTGCCTTAGTCATTTTAGCTAGCTTTGTTCTGTCCCAAGAATTAGTTGGTACAAATTATCGCAGTTCATGTGGCCTTATGCTAGCAGTATTTTTTGCAGCTGGAATTGCAATATTTTCTGGAATGGCAGCAATACTCCCAGACTGGAGAACATTGAGTTTCATATGCGCTGTTTCTGGCATACTTTTCCTTCCTCTCTCTTGGTAAGTGGTAGTGTATAGTAATTCTAGTTAATTATGACTGTTCAATACATTATTCATAATTTGCTGGAACACTGTTTTTCTGCATTCGTTAATGCTTAAGGTAGTGAAACTGTCTGCTTACCAAATATTTTATTTTATTTCTGGAATTTTACTTCTTTGAATCAATTTAAACTTCTTAAACACATACTGTTTCGTATGGAAGTCAGAAGACAGTATTTTATGTAAATGTTAATGCTTAGTTGTACCTCGTTTATTTGTAATTTTTGTTTAGTATGCTACTTCAATGGAGATTGGTTGTCAGATTTTCTCTTGTTTAAAATTTGAGGACTACAGTACTTGAAATTGGATATTTTCTAAAATAAGTCGAGATTTTTTTTACATACAAACTGTTCCCTTACAGTTTGGTTCAAAGTATGTAGCAGTGTATATTAAAAAAATTGAAAGGGATCCTCTTTGCCTAGGTTGGGAGATATCTCACCTTTAATATAGATGAAACCTTAGGCCTCTCACCTATCCTAAGTAGTATGAAGTTACTTTCTAGAACTGAGGCATCTGCATGCAATTGGAGATGAGGGGGAAGGCAACATTTGGCCTAGGTATGGAAAGTTTTTAAGTATTCATATGTAAGAATAAAATACATTGTCTTGAATTAGGCGGGAAGACAGTTTGAATGTAATACATAGTAACTTTCCAACTAGGATGACATCATCATGTAAGAAGGTACTGTACCATAGTCAGTCTTTGTCAGTTTACATTTAGATGTAGGATTGTTCAGCCCTTGGCTTCATGTTACATTCTGTTAAGTTGGTTGGCCAGAAGCCAAAGGTGAACCTAAGGAGGAATATTTTTCCATAATGCAAAGTAGGAAAAAGGTTCTCAGAAGCCTATCTGGGAAGGAATGTGGTTTGTAATGGATATGGACAGTGAGATAATGAAAATGGATGCCTCCACAAGGACATTAAAAAAAATACCAATGTAGTTGTGGAAGGTATCTTTGTAATAGAAGAAGGTAACTGGCATCTCCAGTTTGCCAGATGTGAATAAATTGTAATGGAGTTAAGAAGAGTGAAAGAAAGATAGAGATTGACAATAACTAACTTTACGTACGTGCACACATGGTTAAAGTACATGATGTATTTAGGGACTTTCCCCAGGACTTGTGTGAGAGGAGGACTAGATAAATTTTATTTTCACTTATACAACTTACCCGGTAGTTACATATAGCTGTCGTCTTTGACGTCACGGCAGTATTCAAATTCGCGCTAGCGCTTCTCGTTACAAAGGTGATCCCTCTACCCCGCCCTCTATCGTGGTGTCGAACCGCCCCAAGAACACTTCATTAGTTTTTGCCGTGCGAACCGGTAATACGGTTCTGCTGCTGGTAGTATTTCTCAACAATTCAACTTCTAATTCCTTTTTGGTGAAATACTCGGTTTGTTGTTTTGCTAGCGCTTAGTTATTGCTTGAGAGTTATTATTGTTGGACTAATATGTCTGATTCTGGTTCTAGTGGTATCCGGTTTGCAACAAAGGCTGCAAACCAGGCTTGTTAAGCTTAGTCTGATCCGCACACTTCGTGCTTTTCATGCAGGGGCAAAATGTTCTGCTGATTTGACTTGTACCCAGTGTGAACTTCTAACTTTGTCTGACTGGAGTGCTTTGGGAAGTACATGAAGAAGCTAGAAAGAGATAGGATTAGGAAGGCCTCTTCTAGGTCTTGAGGTCAGGAGGTAGTCAAGAGGTTTTTTAAAATCCTGTATTCCTGCTCCCTGTAGTTCCTGTAGTTTCACCTTCCCCGGACACGTTTCTCCCAATCCTGATACCGTGTCAGTCCTTAATCGTTTATGTCTTCCATGCAGAAAAATGGGGACAATTTGCAGCGGTTAGTGGGACCGCAGTGATAATACACGAGTGTTGTGCCTTGTGTTAGTGTTGTGGAGGGCAGCTTCTCGCCCATTCACGCTCCCGGGTCCTAGGCCTGTCAGGCTCCCAGGTTCCAGGGAGAAGGCATGCCGAAAGCCGAAAGGAGGTGAGTGGGACCTGCCGGTAGTTGCCCCTCACAGTCCTGTTGCCGCTTCCCAGGCTGCTGGCCTCACCACCCGAAAAGGTGAGGAGGCGGAGAGTGTCGAGTGGACCCAGTTGGAGTTCCTCCCGCCTGAGGTTGGCGTTTTGACTCTTCTAGACCTTGAAGAGGTCTCGTCTGCTTTCTCCATTGAAGATTCCTAAGAAGAAGGCTCTTCTGAGGATCCTTCCCACTCCTGTAGCTTTTGGGCAGAACCGGAGAGGCTTTCTTCGTCGGACTGCGTCTCATTCGTTATCGCGGATCCTCCTGTCAGACGATTACATCTGATAGGCCTGCTCCTTTGCGCCAGCGGCTCCTGTGACTCCTGTTCCTGTGGCGCCTGCTCCAGCATTCGATGGACCTCAACAGCTTCAGATGTGGAATTAACGCCCGTTTGGGACTCGATTTTACAACTTTTGTCTAAATCAAATTCTCCTTTGCTCCTCCTCACGATGCCAGCGCGCCACCACACGCTTCGTTCTATCGCGGTAGCGCCGCCGCTGCGCCCCGTTAGCGCCACCTTTGCCTTGTGCCGTGCGCCTCCTTTGGCGCCTTGTGATACCAGCGGCGCCGCCTCGGCGACTATGTCTGGCTCGGTAGCGCGCCGCGCTGCGCCTTCATTGACGCCTCCTGTCGTTGCCGGTAACGAGCGGCTCATTTTGGCGCCACCTTGGTTGCTGTCAACTGCGCGCCTTTGGCGCCCCGATGGCTCTCAACAGGCTCAATCTCTTTCGGACACAGCAAGAATATGTCACCTAGCCTTCAGCCCCAGCTCGTGTAACTCAAGTCTCAGTTCAAGGAGACTTGGATGAAGATGTTGTCCAGCTGGACTTATCCCAATTTCTGACGAACTCCTCTCGGGCTTAGAGGAGCAGTGGAGGAGGAGAAGTCTCCGCAGCTCTCTTCCCCACAAGAAGCTCTTGAAGTTCTTTATTGAGAACTTCCTGATTCGTTCTCGCCTGCGTCTCCGTCTCCTGGGTCCCAGTACAAGAGGGACAAGGCTTCTGTTTCTTCTTCGGACTTTACAAACTTGTCCTGTCCGTCTCGGCCAAGAAAGGCCTTAAGAAGATGGATGCGTGGCTGGCCGAGAAGAGGAAGTGGAAAGAATCGTCTTTGTCTTCCCCCTCCTGCGTCGTTCCTTTCCGTAACCGGAGTTGGTATGAGACTGGGGAAATGTTTTCCCTGGGTGGCTGCCTCTGCACAGGGGGACTTCTCAGTCTCATGGATGCCAGTAGAGGACCGCACTTAATTCTGCGAAGGTCTTCTTTACGTCCTCGAACTGGATCAAGTTTTCAAGAGCGTATTTGGGACTCTTGAAATTGTGAGCTTCCTGGACTGGGCGTTGCGGCCTTAGCCAGGAAGATTAAGGATTAATCTTCCTTCGAGCTCTGGATGATGTGGTAGGGTAGGATTGCATGGATAGGGCATCTGCGAAGTGCAGTAGAACTAGCCTCTTTATTTACTTTGATAGGGGTTCTCAAAAAGAGGCAACTTTGGTGCCTTCCTAGCAAAAGGTGTTTCTTCAAGCCAGAAGTCGGCTCTCTTGTTTTCTCCTTTAAACAAGGCTCATCTGTTTCAAGAGTTAGTTGCTGCAATTTCCCAGGCATTAGCCCAGAAGTCAACAGGATCTTTTTGTTTCCAGTCTGCCAAGAAAGCGAAGAGACCTGTGCTTTCTACCGCCCTGTGCGCGGTGTTTGGCCCCCTTTCGTTATGGACAGTATAAAGGGAAGACCCTCTAAACGTGTTTTTGGCAGGGCCAGAGGAAAAGGCAAAGCCACGCCTAGAACTCTCAGCCGGCCCCAGAGAAGAAATGAACCTTTGGTCCTCCATTCAGCTGTAGGAGCCAGACTGCAAAGGTTCTGGGCAAGAGTGGCAACAGATCTCGCAGACCTTGGATGATCAAGTTTTAAAAGAAGGATATGCCATCCCCTTCCTTTCCAAACCCTCCTTTGTGGAGGCTCCAGTTTCTTTTACAGGCGTTTCGCACAACTCCGAAACTAGACGCCCATCGCTCAGAAGTCCGAGCCATGCTGGAGAAGGAAGCGATAGAACAGCTTCATGCCCCTCTATCTCCAGGTTTCTACAATCGTCTGTTCCTGGTTCACGAAAGCATCAGGGGATGGAGACCGTCCTGGGCGTGGAGTGCATTGAATGTCTTCATTCAGAAGACAAAATTCTCCATGGAGACAACTCAGTCGGTCTTGGCATCTTTACATCAGGGGGATTGGATGGTTTAGAATAGACCTCCAAGACGCTATTTTCACGTCTCCGATACATCCAGCTTCAAGGAAGTTCCTGAGGTTCGCTTGAGGGACAGGTTATCAGTTCCGTTCCTCTGCTTGGTCTGTCGACAGCCCATGAGTTTTCACAAGGATCCTGCTGTCAGTAGCCAGACATCTTCACCTGGAAGGAATTGAGTTCCATACCTCGCGATTGGCTGCTCAAAGCTGCTTGAGGGAGAGCTGTTTGGAGGACCTATCAAAGACTCTTTCAATTAACGAGTCTCTAGGCCTCATTATCAACGAGAAGAAGTCTTGCCTTACTCCCAGTCAGCAGATTGTCTATTTGGGAGTGAGTCTGGACTCAGACTTTTCAGGCTTTTCTGTCCAACCAACGGATAGCCTCATGCCTGCAGAGAAGATATCGACTTTCTGCAGAGGAAGATTTGTTCCGCGAACGAATGGATGAGCCTCGTGGGAACCTTTTTAACTTCAGTGAGAAGTTTGTAAAACTGGGGCGCCAAACCTGAGACCTGCAGTTTTACCTGCAAGAGAAGTGGCCAGGAAACAGTTCCCGGACACCTTCACATTCGCCATTTCCTGAAAAGATAAAGGAGTGCCTCCAGTGGTGGAGGCTCAGAAGGAAGGCTGTCACAAGGACTTCCTCTTCAGCTTCAACCCAGACCGCACTCTTTTTTCCGAACCTGACAAGGGCTGGGGCGACTATGGGGACAAAAGAAGTTTCGGGCCAGTGGCAAAGAGAAGAGAGAAACTGGCATATCAATCGGAAAGAACTAAAGCGGTTCACTTAGCCCCTGGTAGCCTTTCAAAAGAAGTGGAAGGCAAATCGTCTTGGTCCAGGCGGACAACACGCACGCTCTGGCATACATTCGGAAACAGGGGCACTCACTCGTGGTCCTCTCACGAGACCTCGAGGGAGCTTCTAGTTTGGACGGAGGAGATCGGGACCAGACTTCGTAACGAGATTTATTCAGGAGAAAAATGCAACGGACCTTCTCAGCAGAAAGAACCAGGTCTATCCAACGAGTGGACTTTACATCCCCTAGTTTTGCAAGGAGCTTTGAAGATATGGGGCGCCGGCTCATAGATCTTTTTTGCAACCCGACCGCTTGACTTCGGCTGCGCTACTGCTCTCAGTTCCAGACAACAAAGCGGTTTTCAGGATGCAATGTTCATGGGCTAGTCCGGACCTGGACCCTATGCCTTCCCCGTTCAAGATCCTGCGGCAGGTAATCTCGAAGTTCTCAAGCCATCGAAGCGAGATGACTCTGGTGGCTCCATTCTGGCCGCGTCAGGAGTGGTTCCCGGACCTTCTAAACCTACTGTCAGACTTTCGAGACTTCTGCAGAGAGACCAGATTTACTCAGACAGCCGCACTTTCAGAGTTCCACCAAAACTTGTCCGCTCTTCATCTTGTCGCCTGCAGACTGTCAGAACTCATCAGAAAGAGAGGTTTTCAAGAGAGGCTTGACTGCAAGAAGCCAAGAAGAGAATCCTCCCACAATGTTTACCAGGCGAAGTGGACACAGTTTAGTCCTGGTGTCAAGAGAAGGCGTGTCTTCTTCTTCGACGTCTATAGCCCAGATGGCCGATTTTCTGTTCCTCCACAGAGAGAAAAGCTGCTGTACCTACCATTAAAGGGTATAGAGTCATGTTAGCTTCCGGTCTTTCGACATAGGGTCTTGAAGTGTCTTTGAGTCAAGACCTTTCAGATCTGATTAGATCATTTAATACGTCAAAGAGAGACCAGAAGAGACCAGTGGCGTGGAATCTTGACGTAGTGCTGAGATGGTTACGGTCTCAGTCCTTTGAACCGATGGCTATCTCCTTGAAGAATCTCACGAAAGACTCTTTTTTTTGTAGCTTGGCTACGGCCAGGAGAGTAAGTGAGCTACATGCGATTGACAAGAGAGAGTAGGGTGCTAAGGGAAGTATGTATGTCTACTCTTGGTTTCTTAGCCAAGAACGAAGACCCGTCTAGACCTTGGCCAAGAGAGTTTGAAATGGGACCTTTCCCAATTGGTCGGTCCGAAGAACCCGGGAAGGTACCTCTGCCCTGTGAGAGCTCTCAGTTCTACGTTCAGAGAACGAAAAGCTCAGAAGGTCCCAATGACCACCTCTGGTGCTCGGTTAGAATCCTTCAGGCCTCTCTCTAAGAATGCCCTTTCTTTCTTTTTGAGAAGCCTGATAAAAGAAGCTCATGAGCAGTGTGCTGACTCGAGATGAGTATTCTTAAGGTAAAAGACATGAGGTTAGAGCGGTTTGAAACTTCTGTAGCCTTTAGCAGAAACTTATCTGAAGGACTTGGTTAGTCCACCTTTGGAGATGCAAGTCAGTGTTTGCATCGCATTATTTAGTGGACGTGCAAACTGTTTTCGAGTGCAGCACGCTGGGGCCCTTTATGCGACTGACACGGGTGTTGGGGAGGGTGAGTCCGCTCCTTAACTAACATTTTCACCTTGGTGTTGGGGTTGTTGTTTTTGAAGGTTGCCTGGAGATACATGATGTTAGTATCTTCCAGTTTTTAATCTTGGTATTGGTTTTATGGTAATGTTAGGTGATCCTCGTTTTGTTATTCGTTTGTACTGCGCCTGATCAAGGGCATCAGACTTGTCCGCATTTGCCATGTTCTCACGGCAGGTACTGTTTTTTTTTATTGTGTCCGACACGGATCCTTATATCCTCGGGCACAATATAAAGGCCAGCAGACTACGGAGGCAGTAACCACTGAGTCAGCTACCTTTAAAGGTAAGGGAACCTATGTCTAATTGTTGCAAGTAGATAATTCCAAGAATTTTATTAGCTGCCAGGGCCCCACCTCCTCAAGGTGCCAATCAGCCATATGTAAACTACCGGGTGTTGTATAAGTGAAAATGCAATTTTTATGATAAAATAACGTTCACTCTATACTTACCCCACAGTTACCATAATCTAACCCTCCTCCTCCCCTCACCTGGGCAGTTGAGCAAAAATCTTATGAAGTGTTCTTGGGGCGGTTCGACACTCGGATTAGAGGGCGGGGGTAGAGGGATCACCTTTTGTAACGATAGCTGCCAGAAGCGAGGAATTTGAATACTGCCGTGGCGCCAAAGATTTACAGCTATATGTAACTACGGGTAAGTATAAGTGAAACGTTATTTTATCATAAAAATTTCATTTTTGGAATTGTGGCGTTAGTAGAACAAAGAATAAGGCATTATTAGAACAAATAATAAGACATGTCTTAATCAATTACCATGAGTCTTATGTTTTTCTTGGGGGAGGGGGCGATTTGGGGTTTTTCTGTGTTATTCATCATCTGCCTTTTACTTGTACCCAGAAAAATATAACTCCTAGATAAGTTTAAGTCTTCATGTTTCAACAGTAGTTTTGAATTCACGAACCACTAAATTTAAGACTTTATAGAGTAGGAATGCAACAGTTTAATCACAGCAAATCTTTTTCAGCATCGTTCCCGAAAGCCCTCGTTGGTTGGCAATCAAAGGCCAGCAAGAAGAAGCAAAGAGAGTCCTAGAAATGATTGCAAAGAAAAATGGGAAACTGGATGAACTTCCCAGCCACTGGGAAGTAACTACAAGTAATAGTGGTGAGGACTCCAAAGTCAAAAAGTCCCAAGGGATTAGGGAATTGATTTATCATCCTTACGTCCTGATGCTAACTCTTATCCAGGTTTATTCATGGTAAGTCATCTGGGAACTAAAATGATTTTGTGACACCATGCACAATTGAAATTTTTTTTTTTTGTATTGTACAGATTATTTTTAATTTCCTTTACATAATGTTTACTCTACATTTTTATGAGAGGTATGTGGCAAATGATAATGAGCTTTAAGCAAGTGCAGAAATTTGACTTGAGCCAATTTAAGCTTCATTTCTTTGAATATGTGCAAGGATTTGGACTATATGGTTTAAATCTTGCTCTCACCGTTTCTACTTTTCTAAAGATATTTATTTGAAGGCATTGTAATTAAAGGGTAACAATATTTTAATTTTGTGCAATTTAAACAATATTGTTTTTGAAAAATTTAACTTTCATATTTGAGTTTACATTTCATCTTTTTCCTTCTAGGAGGTACCAATATATATTACAGTTATTCATTTTAAACTGACACCAAATTCAATATCCTAGCACAAAAAATAACCTTACATACAGGGGATGAAGAAGTCATATAAATCTGAGCCAGACTTGATGTGATGTTGGCATAAATCTCATCAGGTTAATTATCTTCTTGTTTATGACTTCTCTTTGGACCAAATAAGGACATGAATGTTACTTAGTGTATGCAGGAAAAAAAAATTACAAGTGTTATAGGAGAACAATGAACAAATGTGAGCTGTTTGTCGTCTTCATAACGTATTTTCACAGGTTTGTTAACAGTGCAGTTTACTACGGCTTAACTATGGCTGCCAGCAACTTGGGAGGAAATGTCTACTTGTCAACTACTTTGAGTGGACTTATTGAAATCCCATCTTGCCTGATTGCTGTTGCTATTATTGATCGGTAAGTTTTTTGAATATCCGATTCAGATTTTGTAATTGGATTTTTCCTCTTAATTACCAGGAAGTAGGAAAGATTATTACTATAGTTGTTCTTATTTCTTTAATTGTAGTGAAGTATTCACTTAGCCTCTTTGCTCTCTGAATATAGTGTCTTGAAAATGCACTTGGCTCTTAATGTCTGTAGCTTTCAATTTTGCTCTCTCTCTCTGACTTTAATTCTGGTCCTCTGATATACTTTATAAGCCTACAGATTGTTGCTATCATACTAGGTATGGGGAGTAGCATCAGGGGACTCATTAGCCTTCAACAACTATTTTTTCTAGACCCTTTAGCTTGGCCCCTGTTCAAGAAGCAGCTTCAGGCAGCTTCGAAGGCATTCAGGTTCTCAGTGCTAGCCTCAGTTGTGTAAGGTTGAGTGTAGACAGTCCTATATTTCCCATGGCAGCCAGAACAGATTAACACACAAAAAATATTCTGTTTATATCATCTTAATACTGCAGACCTATAATATGTTAGCATAAAAAGAAGTTTAGTTGAGGTGGCAAACTGGCTTGAATGTTCACTTTTAGCAGATTTTTTTTACCTTTCACTAGCAAGTTCTCCCATTCCTTAAATAGTTGCTATTTCTTATTCAACTTTGTCCCGCAAATTATCAGACAGTTTAATTAATTTTTGTATATCTGGAATTTACTTACTTTTGAGTAAACAAAATATTGGTACTTGCTTAGTAATTTTAAACAAAGTTAAACAAACCAGAACCCAGGACTATAAATTTTCAAACTGAAGAATTGTATTATAAGACGTGGTAAACAGTGGATGAATTAGAATTTGCTATGTGCTTTTGTTTATATTAAACTTTTTCCAGTCTTTCTGACAATTACTCTTTCTGTGTTTCTGCATTCCAACAGTAAAGTAACTCCCATATGTTTATCATTCTTTCACGAATGGAGAGGTAAATGGTTGCTGATTAGGATTCCTTTATTGGAAAAGAGTAAACTAGAACTGAGTAACTTCAAATAATGTATAAATACATACAGGCTTCACTCAGTCTCAGGTTACATTCATAGACCTGAATGTATGTATGTAATTAATTACAGTATTATAATATCCTTTGCTAGCCAGACAGCATGCAGTACTCTTAGGTATTAAAAATGCCATGAAATAGTATTTAGTGCTACTTGCCTTTATTCACTAAAACCTACTTTACTACTGCACATTTCAGGCATACAGTTTCTTTTCAAACACCTATGAACTGGAAAATGGTATGCCACAAGGAAGTGTTTTGAGTTGCACATTATTTTATTTTGTAGTGAGTAATGTAACCTGTCAGTTGCCAAGGGTATCTAAAAGACACTTACAGTACTGTGCTGTATATGGATGACTTTTCTATGCTTTACACCTCTTTAGGTTCATGGTATGGTCCAAAATGTTTTTAACATTATAATGCTGCAAGACAGAACAAGGGCTTCTTAAATTGGTTTTATTATTATTTAAAAGTATATTATTAGTTACTATGAAGTAGTTTAGCAAAGACCACCAAGTAGAGATTATCTTATTAGTTATATGAAGGATTTGCTTTTCAGTGGAAGGTGTAAAGTAGAAAGTTAAATGTGTTTTTTGGCCAAGTAAGATGATATCACTGTCTTAAGCGTGAATGGCCAAAACTGGCCCAGTGCTTGGCTTGATAGGTAACTTCCATAAATCAGTCAGTCAAACAGTCCAGTGTGGATCTCAGCATTCAGTTTTCGTTGTAAATACTCAGCGTGTTATTAACTAATGTGACGTTACAAGTCTAGCAATCACTTTCCATCTTTTCCAGTCTATTTCTATGTTTTCCCCCAAGTTATCCAAATGTTGTTGTGAAGGTAACAAAAACATTTTATTCTACATGGCCTGCATGTCTGCTATAATATAATCTTCAAAACACAGAATTCTCAATAATTTATGTCTACTATTTCAGGTTAGGCCGTCGTCTCACACTCTGTGGGTTCATGTTAGTTGGTGGTGTTGCGTGTTTAGTCATACAGTTTATTCCTCCGTCCTTTGTTGTATATACAACAACCTTGGCACTCTGTGGTAAATTGAGTATTGCCTCAAGTTTTGCCATTTGCTATGTTCATAGGTAGGTCATGACATTATGTTAATTTTAATCATAATCAAATGTTGGTAATGAAATTTGTGGTTTAAGAAAATGTTCTGTTACCATCTTGAGTTGAAGTGCATTGGTATGAATTTATGGTCTTATTTTCTTCAAAACATTGCCAGTTTTAATTATACAGTATTTTTAGTATTGTATACAGCATTATTTACTTGAAATTTTCAAGCTTATTACCTTTAATCTGTTTACCTGAAATTTAGTATTCTCTGATCATAAGTAAAGGTTATAAATTTATTGATGGTTTGTGAGTGATGCTCTATCTTGAAGATGATACAAGGTCAAGCAAGGGCATATAAGAATTTAGAAAGATACTTTAAATGTTATTATAATGTCTATATTCAGTATAGACGTAGGTGTAAATTTCAAAACAAATTCAAAATTATTGATTATGTTGTTACCCTGTAGACTTTCTAGATTAATAGTTATAACCTGGTTATGAAACACCTTAAATGCTTTTCCTTAAGCACAAGGTAGTGCCTCTACCTTATAAGGACAAAAATCCATAACAATATAACATAAAGAATGTAGAGCCCTCTGTGGGAGTATGCAAAGGATATCAGTATTTTTCACAGGGAACTAGACTTCATATCTCGACTGCATCAGTCTCAGGATTTTGAAAGAATCAGCATCTTTCAAGTTCAAAGTTTAAAACCAGATATATGTTTGGTTTATTTTTATTACTTGTAAGTAATTGCCAGCCATGACTTTTAAGCTTTCATTGAAGCAAATCACTTACCTGTTTGTGTGTAAGATAGCAGTCAGACTTAAATGTATTAATATAACAAAAACATTATCTTTGCCAAATTTTAATCCAAGACTTTTCCCTTCAAAGTAACCATCTGAATTATTTAAAGTTACAGTTGCTTCTTTCAGTTCTTTTGGAAGATTATTAAAATCAACAAAACCATTACAACTTCTAATCCTCATGTATTTATTAACAGTATTTAAAAAAAAAACTGTTACACTTATTTCCATAAAAAAAGAAACCTGCATATAGTCCACATAACCATTTCTCCTATATTTTCAGTGCTGAAATCTTCCCAACGGAAATTCGTAACTCCGGCATGGGAATTGTGTCTGTTGCTGCCAGGTTTGGAGGAATCGTGTCGCCGTTTATTTTAATGCTTGGTGACGTAGTCCCAAATCTACAGTTTACAGCCCTTGGAGCTATGACGTTCATTGCTGGGTTACTGAACCTGAAGTTGCCAGAAACGATGGGGCAGCCCATGCCTGAGTCTGTTGCTGATATCCTTGCACTTCGAAGTACATCAGTAAGCAAATTCTTGTTTTACAAATTCCTCTTTGGATTCTATTTTTTCTTTTAGTTTGGTTAGTTATTTTCATAGTTACAAAGTGGAGTATCGAACATTATTCATCATCATCATCTTGACCCCCCTTTTTTCTTTTACATGAGCTTTGTCCTCTGTCGAGTAGGAAGGCCCAGGAAAGAGGACCATAAATGAAAACCTAGACCAGTTTAGATGCAGTCGGGAAGAGCACAATACAGAATACAGTGAAAAGAATTTATTCCATGCATAACCTGCAATGGAAAAATGGTGATGATGGTTTCTTTATGTTATACAAGCCATAATACAGGGGGTTTAGATTACTTCATGAATGTCACGTTCCAGAAACCTGAAATCTTTAGATGATTCAAATGTGCCTAATAGTAATCTTGTATTTTAATATGAGGGCTTAGGTTTTTTGTGTTGTGTCCTAGAAACTTTAATACAACTACCACAACATGCTTTTCTGTTTTGAGACCCCAGGTTAACATTAAATATATGATGAATGTTGTCGGGGTAATTATGTGGAATTAGTGTAACAAATTCATGTCCTAAGCTGTAGGTGCTCCCTAAATGGGTAATACCAGGTACATTTATTCATAAACTATGGGTAATCCAAGCCGAACAGGAGAATGTCAGGGTCTGGTACGAATGTTTAACCGTCTTCAGAGGGAAAACATTTATATGATGCAGGCTTCATAGAGTGGAAAATTTTAAAGACCTTACTATTGATCAGGGAATCGGTGCCAAAAAAGAATATTCTGGTGGTGTATATAAACTAGCAGATGGGAAGTAGGATAGTCAAGTCGTGTCATCTATTGTAGCATTACGTACAGCAACCCTTATTGGTGCACTGTAGACAGCTCAAGAGGTTCTTTGCAATATTCCCTCCACCTTCAGTTGCACTAATTTATCCTTCTAACTTTTAATCCATTCCCTTTTGTCTTCTGCTCTCCTGGGTTTCTTATTTCTTTAACCTTCACTTGTTGCAGTTTTCTCAGCCCACTTCAGAGCATCTCAAATTTATTTGAGTCTAGAAAGTGACCCAGTGATCTTGGTTAAGTACATTGCAGTGTAATTATCATCAAATCTGATTTGCTGATGTGATTGTGAAAAATGTTGGTAAGTTCCCTTTTTGACCTACAGTTATGTAAACCTTGTTATATAGAATGGGTTAGTTATACCAACATGGTCTTTTGAATTCATAATTAAACCTTTGAGGAATGCAGTGGCCTTATAGCTAAGAAATGTGTTATCTTCTGTTTAAAAAGAACTCAGCGTAGTATTTATAGTTAGGTTACCGGTAGGCTTTTGTGGTTGTGATAATTTTTTTGTGTTACCTTTTAACACAGTAGTAGGAAACTGATCATTTTGTAGATTTTTGTCTATATATTAAATATCTTAATCCCTTCTGCTAGCACATATTTCCTTATGTTCAAAATATTTAACTGGTAAATTAATTTCCCAGAGAGGTGGTGTGGATGAAGATTATAAATACAAGAAACTTCAGATGGATGACGAAGAAGTTGACGTGACTGTATTTCCTAGATCTCGAAGCCCAGGAGGTGCTCACAAATCGAAGTCTGAAGATCAAGTTCCTCTGATTGAAGAGTAATACACGTTTTGCAGGGTCAATGCTGTCTCTCAGAGGCAGCTTCTTTCGTCATTTATATGATAAAATAAAAGCATACTTAAGAGAAAAAAAAAAACAGTAAATCAAAGATATGCTCCTATTTTTATAGTAGTTGGAAGTATGAGAAGTTTTTATATAGGAAATAAACGCTTTTTAAATCATGGTTATTTTTTGTTAATATGTATTTGTGAAGAATTTTTAATATGCAACTTTAGTAAAATTAACTCCACCATGCATACAGCTTATGCCAGATGATGATAGTTTTATTTTAGCTACAGCTCTCTACTTCACATATTGAAAGAACACATTTAATGCGAAGTTGCATAGGCTTGTTTCATTTAAAAATATAAAAAAGTGGTTGTAGGAATAATGTGGGTTCCATTTTGTAAACTGAAGGTTGTTGGCTTTTTATAAATTTGTAATTTTTAAGTGCACTTTTTATGCAAAATTACAGATGTACTGTATATTTTTTCTCTTTTAACATAAACCTGTTTACTGCATTGTATGATGCTCTACCAGATTTAGACATGTTCCTAAATCTGGAAGGCACCTGGTTGTGCTAATGGAAGTTTTGAGTCTATATATTTTTATTAAGGTTGTATCTCATTTTGTACTTTTTGTCATAACATTAACTGGGACATAATGACAGGGTATTTTTTTCTTGTGCACAAAATAGTTTCATCATTTGATGGACTTCATAAGTCACATTCATATCCATTATTTATATAGTTCAACTTTTCTGGGGAGGCTAATGATAAAAATATGAAACAAAGTGGTAAAAGGTGTGAAATGAAATTCAAGGTTGTTCAACTTTATACTGAAGAAAATTTTTCCAGATGTCATTTAGGTCAAAGGTTTCAAGTTACTATGTTGTTCATTGTTCACTAGTTCTGCTTATTGTCTAGCACATTATGTTAATGCACTGCATACCTATAGCAAATACCAAATATCTTTTCATTACTGAAGTTCAAGGGTTCACAGATGTGGCGTACAGCTGAGCACCTGTTGTGATAGGATTTTGAAGAATTAAATTTCCTGTTACTTCCACCAAGAAATAGCTATAATAGTTAAGAAGGGCTTATAATTTGCAGTATTTGTAAGATAGTTGATTATTGAGACCACAAGTCTCATTTCAAGACTTGTGGTACTTGCCAGAACAATTTGTTCTGAAATGAGAACTAAAATTGGAATGTATTGCTGCAGTAGTTTGACAGCTAGGTCTAGGTAGGAAGAGACGTAAAGTAATAGGTGGGAAGCAAAATGTGGTTGGGGTTGAGGGGTCCCTGCTAGAAATTTTTTGAGTCAGTTTGCTTAAAAAACACCTTTGTTTCTCCTTGTTGGAGGATCTTCTGTCAAAAGTCTTCCCAATATCTTAGCCATTGCTATGTAAATGGCCCTCCACACTGTATAAGTAAACATCATGAATTTTGCTTACTTCACACACCAGAACCTGGTAGTCTATAGCTCATTCTTTTGTGCTGACCTCATCATGTAGAACTAACTTCTGAATCATCCAGATGATTCTTTGAGCTCCTCATTCTTCACCTCCCTTTCATACCTGGCAAGACTAGCTAACACGAGTTTACTCCTGCGCTCGGGTGGCAAAGATCTATTAAGGTACTGTATTTCCTCTAGGTCTGATAGGCCAAACTGCGAACCTTTAGTGCCACCCCCTCATTTCAATAACTGATAAGATCACTAGAACCTCTTCATTGGAGGAGAAGCTATTAAACACTAGATGTCATGTACAGGCTCAGGGAAGTTCAAACTTTGCTCAGATTTATTTTTCCTGTTAACAAAGTCAAATGAGGTTGGCTGAGCAATGCCTCCTGGACAACATAAATATATTAGTAAGCTTTCTCAGAACCATGCTGTATCCTCTGGCGGGCTAGTCCCTTTTCCAGCGGTAGCCTCAGGTGGGACATCAACTCATGAGGTCCTCTGTAGAGCACAAACCTGCTCAGTCCATAAGCCTCCAGATGGATATCTGTCCCTTAACTGCTTGTGTATCCTACTCAACCAGATAGCTGACCAATTGTAGTTTTGGCAAGTCTTAACAGCTGCCAGGTCGGACCTACTAAGTTAGCTGGATCTAACAAATAACAAACAACAATTCTACATCCGTGAATAGATAGATAACAGGACCAATTTTAGAACATTTCCTTTTCATCCCATTTTGCAAGATGTAACCAACTTGAACCGCCTACCTGCTCAAGTAGGTATTTGGTTAGTAAAGCAAAGATTTGCTGTCATATGTCCTTACAGTTTCTAAGTACATCTAGTCATAAATGGAATTCAAAATTGTACTAGGGTAAAGTTGCAAAAGCACCTTTAATATCATCTAAGGAGTGCCATGCAAGAGACACTGCAAGAAGTAGCCCCTCTTCCCATTAACTAACTGGAGCAGAGTTTTATATGAGTGTGAAAGATGGACCTTAATTTGATTTATGAATATTTGCTTAAGATGTATATGTTGCCTATTTGAAATCATAAATGTAAAGGCTTGTGTAAATTAACAGCATGCACAAAACTACTATACTAAAATTGGTTTCTAAAAGTTGCTTGTCAAATAATGACATGCACTCTTCCATCACTAAATCTCCTTCCTGTAAGGAACCGTAGAAGACTTCTGTATGACTTGGTATTACCCAAGTCCTATCATATATTTTTTAATGGTAACAAACATTTCAAAATTGGCAGCTGTGATATATTTAGATTAAGAAATCATTATTATCCCTTTTATAGTTTCTTGTATTCCACAGTTCTGTAATGTGTTTACGTATAAGTATTATAATAAATTTTTTGTTAACATAATAATAAACAGATGACAGGGAAAAATTGACATTATTAATATTTTCAAATACGTTTACTATATTTACTGTGATAAGAGTATCAGTGGTTTAATTATCCTTACATAAGACCGAACTCTACATTGTATTGTAATGAGGAAAAAGATGAAACGCATGGCTATCTTAGGTGTGCATAGGAAATTTATCATCATAGTCATTTGCCAGATAGTAGATGGTGTCAATTATCCACCTTAATCAAACCATATACTATCTAATAATGTAAGATACCAAGGTACTGTAGTCTAAAACAGGGACAATCATATGGGGAAAAGTACATAATTAATGTGGTTTGTACATACCTTTCAGAAGTAAAGAAACAGGAGTAACCCCTCAATATGCAAGTTACTTACTCGAGGGAGTAAAGCCTGCTGTGTGCCAATCACATTACCAAATTTGTTTTGATGTGTCCCTTTGGCTCCTAGCTGCATTGCTTTGTGCCTTTTACCTTTGATATTTTCTTTGGTCTCTTGCCATCTGGCTGTTCCAACTCCTTTGTATTGCTACAGTTTTCTTCATCTTTCCAGGAGTCTAGAAATGACTTGGTAGTCTCATTAAATTACTTTCAAATATGTCATAAAGGTTGGGTGCTGAAATTAAATAGCCAAATTAAAAATAATGGATATTCTCAGAGTATGTATTTCCTTTTATTATCAATATAAATGGAATTACCTGCTGTATCAGGACAGACATGCTTTTATTACTCTAAAAAGCAAAATCTAAACCATTATTTACATACCTTACTCCTAAAGAAACTTAGATAATCCCAAATAATAACAAGAACATTAAACACATTATACACAATATTTCTACAAGGATGTCCAAATTCAAGTTCTCAATTTTCAGTGTCAACCTACCACATTTAGTTATAAAAAAAATTAAGAAAAAATTGAGCCAGTGTAAAAGATGAGGAATATGAGGTGAATGAATCGGTGTTTTTCACATCGTACCAACTTAAAGGTACAGCACTTGGAATATTTCGTGCAACCATTGCAAAGCAACTGGAACACAATTGGGTTACTCTTCAGATCACTTACTAAGAACCCAGATAATTAAAATGGATAATCCGTGAGCGGTAGAATGATATGAAGACAGGTTCTCGCTCCAGTTTACATGAAGTGTTCACTACCCAACAATGTCAACATTACATACAGTGTAGTAAGATATTCTGAAATCAAGCTACAGTACACAAGTGCTATTTTTATAATAAAGGAGTGGAATTTTTAAAAACTTAATGCTTTACAGGTTACACTGACGTAGTAAATGATAGATTTTTTCAATACCAGTTCTTAAACAGTGCCCTCATGGTGTAGTAAACCTATGGTAAACGGTACTTCATAGATACCGCACTATTCTTACAGTTCATATATTCACCAAGGTAAAGCACGATGACTAACCTACCACACCATTGCCAGAAATTCAGCAGATCCAAAAACTCTATACAGCTTTTAGAATACATGTGTGATATAAAACAGTCATACTAGCAATGCATTTGATCGTACATAAATCAGAGAAGCTGATTTTTCTCGAGAAACTTCCCTGGTTTCACAAACTTAACAATTACACAAAAATATAATGATAGAAAAGATCAGGTAAAAACCTATTCCTTACTCAAAAATCTTTCTTGAGAATATCAGTTTCCTCTGCACTGACCGTAAAAACTAAGAATCAATGATGCCGTCAACTTTATGTACAAGATATTCCAGCATTTTCAAAGATCTTTACACAATGAAAAAGACTAACATTCCAAAATGAGTGATGTATGGCAGTTCGAGTTAAAAGCTACATCCATACCTTTCTTTATCGAATATCTACACACATTTGAAAGACTTTCTGGGAAAACCTGGAGAAACATTAAAAAGAGTACTCAAATGTTTTAATGCTGGAATGTTGGTCTGATGGTATGTAATACTCAGATTTCCTATAGTTACCTCTAAATTTCACAACCTATGAAAGGTGGTAACATACGATAAAGAAAAATAAGAAAATGTTACAAGAATGAAAATTAATCTGACTACAAACCTCTTATCTCGTGTGCTATACTGCCCAGTATTGTGTACTGTCAGCTGAGAACTGAAATATGGTATCAGTACACCAGAAAAGTTCTTCACTGTTTATCCCGGACTACAGAATGACAAAGACCTCCCCTGACCAGTTAAATAAGAAAAAAAATGCTGAAACCAACGGTTGACCTCTGTAATGCATAAAGTCATCCTTGTGCCTCCTCTGCACCTCTGTATTAAAAGTCATCTCATCCTGAGTTAACACTCATCATGTGAAGGCATTCAGTGTTGAACTATTCCTGGCCTGTCTGATTCTGTCTTAGTGTTCAATTGTTCCCAATGTGCTGCAGACAGACTCCATCTCAGAGCTACTGCATCACCATCATAAAGTGCCAAGCTGCCTCTACTCCTGTCCTCCATGAACCCCCTTTAGATGACATCTTAGTGTTTTTAGATGGCATCTTGGTGTTTAGGAAGTTGTCCATGGCATGAAAATGTCTCGGGGGAAATGAAGCACAGCTTGTCGAGGTGTCTAGGTTAACTACGCTGTACGTCTATTACAGGGAGACAATGCGTCTCAGAAACCTGTTTTTCTGTCGCAGTATGCTATATCTTGGAAACATGAGTATCTGACAGAATTGTGTCAGGAACCTGAGTCTTTGCCACTGTGAAAATGGGTTTTAGTAACATATGTACCTGTCAGAGTAAGTATTTATAATTACAAATAGGAGTCAGCTCTTAGCTTTTTACACTGCAGGCAAGGTTCACTGAAAGTCATGAGCACAGGAAAAATTTCAAATTGGACAAAGAAGAAGGAGGTGCCATGGTTATGAGTCTCAAAAGAAAGCTTGGTCCTTAGAAAATCCATTTAGAAATGAGCAGACCACTGGATTTGACAATGGCAAGAAAACATCACAGAAGATAACCTCCATTACAACTATGTGAGAGCACAAATCACTAACAGACACTTGGTTGCTATTCATGTGGTTTTGGATGCCAGGCATTGGACTGTATGACAAACAGCCAAGCCTAAAGGTATCACCACTGCTTCTGGGTACATTTTTGCCTAGCATCTTGGGGATGAGCAATCCATCTGCAAGGAGGTTACCAAAACACTTCAGCTGACACACTTGACTCACTTCTAGGCTGATCCAGACAATTCCTACAGATCAGCAATGTAGGATGAAATATGAGATCACCACCAAACTGAACCAAGAATTTAAGGTGACCAATGGCACCACCATGGTTCAGAATGCCCTTCAAAAATTTCAAGCTACTGTGTGTTATTATGACAAACTCCCTGGAAAAAATCATACCAGTAATGGGAGCATTACACTTGAAAATTGCAACAGCTGAAAAAGAGCAATCATAATGAAATATACATCCCCACAGTTCAGGTGGCAGTGGCTCTAAATTGTTGATCCACGCAACTTGCCCAATCTACAACTATCTTACATACACTTGGTACCTAACTCATATTCCACATGCATGGTCATCATATGTATTTACAAATTATATCATCCACACTCTTGAGAGGCATTTGCAACCCAGAATGCCGCATTCCTCAACAACAAGAAAGCAGTGTTTAAACTTCCACATACCAAATGCACTGGGTTCAAGGAGACTATAAAATGCTGAAAAATTATGCAAGAACCAACATCCTACCTATTTCTGAGTGATGCCAAGGACTTTTAACTTAACTGACCCTTAATGCATGTGGAGACATACTTATTTGCAATTTCTAGGCACATACCTAATCATATTATGATCAAAATAAAATTATCTAAAAAAAATTGGAGTTGCAACCCTGTTACTTTCAGCAGAATAATAAGCAATGACCTATACATAAAAAACACAATACAATAAAATACATTAGAAACAAGTCTTGCAAAAATCAAGTATCATACTGACTGCAGAAAGAAAAGTGCTTATGTAACTTAAGTTGACGCCCAAATGCCTAGAACAAACAGCAACAATATTTTGAGTAAGGGGTTCCTTTCACAGGGGAACACCTCACCTATAAGGATGAGAGAATCAATTCTTTAACCATCTGACAAATCAATCACCAGCTCACACCAAACAACACCAAGCTGCAGGGTTTACAGGAAATAAGAGATTTGTACTTTGTAAGGATACACCTCAAACATAAAATACACAAACCAACTCCAACATGTCTATGCAAATAATGGCAGTGTCTTCAGTTGAATTTCAGCAGTTTTAGTCCATGGTGAATGGTACACTTCACACTGGCAAACTTGGGAAAAACCTTTACAACACAGCTACACTTGTTGCTTGGGGTGAAATGAAGAATGACAATAGATTCTTCGAACAAAATTAAAGAAAGTGTAAAAGATATTTAAGTAACAAAAATTAAACCAAACAGTATGGGTAAGACATAAAGTAACAGAAATGAAACAAAACACTAAGTGCAATTATTTCACTACTCAATAATTTTACTTGTTAAAATTACTGTTTGCCACTGTCACTTGTTAATGAGCTGAGGATTCCACTTAAAAGAAATCTATATACAGTTTCTGATCCTCAGAGTATCATACAGTATTTTTTGTTTTTTGCATATAAAAAGTAAAAGACAGAATAAAACTCAAGGACCAATGGAACACCGCAAGGAACCATCTCTACCACTTACAGTAAGCAATGCAAGGCATACCTTTAGGAACATCCCCATAAAATGAACCCTCATTTAAAAGCAAATTAATCAGGCCAGCTCTATGAAAGTCTACATTTGTGACCCAGCTAACTTGGGAATCAGCAACCACTTTGGAACCTGCATTTTACTCTTCTCTTGGTAGGTTTGTAATGGGGTATGTTCATGATAAACTGATGCTCCGGAAAATTACTGACTGGATAAACTGACTATGTTAAGGATTATAACACTTTCTTCAAGGTATTTTAGGATTATAACACTTTCTTCAAGGTATTTTTTCAAACTATCAACATTTATTGTTGACAGAAAATTGAACAGTATAAAACATAATTGACTGCAAGTACTGTTCCTCAATCGTAGATTTCTGGGTTTGGGTCATGTGGGTTACTCGTCACATACCCAACGAGTCAGGTAAGCATGACCCTTCAGGAAGTGGGAAGAAATTAGTTGAATCTGGTGGTAACTTCAAATGAAAAAAAAAAAGCCTCTACACAAAAGTGGGGATTTTTATCAAAATCAGATTCATTACTCAATAAAGCCTGCCGTTCAATACAGAAGATGGGTTTTTGAGATGTTACAACATTTAATGACAGGAATAGCTACTTTCAATCTCATCACTAAGGATAATGCTTTGCAGTTACATAATCACTTTCATTTCCCTTTGTGCCTATATGGGTAAGAATCAAAACTTATTTAAGCAATTGTAAACGCTTCACATTTATGGAATGACAGCTTGATCTGTGATACAAAAGGGCCTTTTCAGAGAGCAATTTGCAACAACCTTCTCTACCACAACTGAAGTCACTGCAAATAAACAATCAAATGGGGATGGGAGGAGTAAGTTTATAATAATCACAACTGCTGACCATATTGCAGGCAGTTCTGCTGTGAAAACTGAATCATTGTTAGCTCAAGAGAACATACTTCTTTTATTAGATGTGGCACCAGATGGACATTTGGAGATAGAATATATTGAGTAACATATCCCTTTGCTTTGTATTTAGGTTGTACGTTGCTGATGTTCTGGAGCATAGTACAGTATGTGCATGTCATTTTTTTGTAAATGCGGATACAAATATAAATAAAAAATGTAACCCAACTGGATGACTATCAAAACTTGAAAATTAATCTCCTCAGTAAACTAAAGTGACAACATTCACATCCAATATATCTCAAGTGTATGAAAAACAAAAATAAAGTACAGCAAAGAGCATATGATGAATAGTCTTCACTCAGTCATAATAAAAAACACCGAAAAGTCACTAAAAAACCAACAAAAAATCATTTGACTGACCAATTTGAAAAAGTTAAAAGCAAAACTTTCCATAAGTTTCCTGAAGAAACTTTTGTAATTTTGTTAGGCTTGTGAGACAAAGCACTTTCCCTGGTCACAATGGTCTCAGCCAACTAATATTTTTGAGAACAAAATCAACAGTCCTACTAGCATAAAGGAATAAGAGGCTCATTTGTTACACAGACACTCTCTTCATATTCATCAACAAAGTTAGAAAAAAGTAAGGGATGAAAATAAATTACATCTACTGTCTAATAAAAGAATGACCAGAATCAATGTGTAGCATTGTAAGTTTATCATGATAGTAACTTGCCAGTCTTAGGCAACACAAAATGCCCAAAAAGGACTGCATTTCATAACATAATAAAATAACAAACCTTTTAAATATTTCGGGTCAACATTTTTCCAAGACTCTTTCACACTCAAAATTAAGGGAAGACTTGAACTCGGAATCGCTTGAAAAATTATATGCTGTTAAGGGGAGCACTGACGTCATACCTGTAAGGCCCCATTATAAACTAAGTGCTTATTGCTGCCTTGTGATTAAAGGCATTTCCTTCACATTTTTACCACTTATTCTACAACTAATAATGAAAATTCTCTCTTGGGGAAATTTAAAAATTCAACCTCTAAGTTTATTTTTTTTGCAGATGAAAAAAATCATGACATCACATTTCAAAAACATTATGCAGAATTAATACTTTCACTCAAAAATTAATTTGCCCACAACAAAATCAACATATGTAACTACGCTCTGTAAAAGTTTCATTGAATTTGGTTGTCTTCTTAGAGAAACAAGAATTTATTTTTGAAAAAAGTAAGTTTTGAGAAAACAGCAAAAGAAAAAATTATTGCTTTTGTAATATCTATAAAACTATGACAGTTAGAAACCTGATTTTTGCACTAAAACGATTTTGTTATGTAAGAAATATGCCATGAAATTAACAATATGATCAAATAAATTGTTACCTAAATTTGCATTTACTGGGAGCACCAAAGCCGTACGGCTCCATTATAAAGTAAATGACAGTTTCTACCTTATGATTGAAGGGATTTGCTTCAAATTTTTACCACTTATTCTACAACTAATACTGAATAAACACAAGTTTTGTTTCAGTCCTCTTGGATATCTTATGCTTTCAGTTTTGAAAAAAAAGTAAGTTTTCAGGAAACAGCAAAAGAAAAATATTTTTGGACTTTCAAGAAAGTTGAAACAATCAGGAAATCTTGATCAAGTTATCCCTATGTCATTATAACCTGTTTTTTCTATGACGCTCCCACTAGAGAGAGTGGGATATTAGTGGGCGACAATTATTTTTTAATAAATTTTGTTAACACTTTTACATACTTTCTTTTTTACAAACTGTACAAGCAATGAACAAAATCTGTCCATGAACCAATCTAAACAATTTTTTGAGCAATAACATTTCAAGATATGTATACTTACACATATAACAGTCCAAAATAGTGTATAACTTGCTTGATCCTATCCTGAATTATTCATACAGACTTTTTTTACAAGTCTTTTTTTTTACAATTTGCGGTTCAAAGTGTAATTCAAGCAATGAATAAAATTGTCAATAAACCAATCTACAAATTTTATTTTACCATTTTCACTTCAGGATATCATTTAGACACAAAACAGTCGAAAACTGTTAATAACTAAAATTCAATAATTCCTCGAAATTCGATGGTAGGCGCGCCCCTTAAACCAAATACAAGGCGATACAAAAATGTAAAGGTCACCTGCTGAACTCAAGTATCATCAACAATCAGACAACTATGAATAAAAATGTCACATTTATGGAAATAAAGAATAGTTCTCAATTTATGTCCAAGTGGAAAAAGGTTAATCATGTCTATGCCTTTACAAGGATTTTTCTGTGCTGAAAACTTCTACATAAAAATTTTCTTACATCCACATTACAGTCTTTTAGCTGCAAAATATTTCTCATGAGATACTAAGTTGGACGTTAGGAAACATTTCTTTATGTAAGCTTTTGTAAAGCTATTTAAGAAAAAAAACAACAAACATACCACATATAGGTTAGAAAAAATATATTAAAAATCTATCAGTATGAACAAGTGGCAGACTGCATCTGAGAGCAAGAGTTTAAATACACATATCCTCAAAGTAATCAACTGGCTTTTTTATCAAAGTAATAAACTGGCTTCAAACTTGAAAACAAAAATAACCATGGAAAAAAGGATTAACTTCCCCAAATGCATATACAATCCTGAAAATAATACCACCATTCTGCTCAAATTATTTCCTCCAGATCTTCTGGAAAGAATGCATAATACTAGTAACTCAAGTCATCTCAAGGTGTCTAATAATTGCTAATTGTTCTTCCATTTTTTTTATTTCTTTATAAAAACACAGCTGTAACCATATATGTAAGACTGCTTTCAAAGCTGTCGATCAAGCTACATCGGTTCAATCTGCAACTTAGGCACTTGGTTGAATGAACTGAAATGTATTTTGATCCATTCCACAGTAAACAAGCATGGATGGGGTTTTCAAATGATACATTTCAATTTCCGACAATAATTCCATAGCCCTCTGAATGGAAGCTGGAGACACCAACCAAGCCACATGAAAGATGGAATGTTAAAGGCTAGGGAACAAAATACAGGCAGTCCCCGCTTACCGGCGGCATTGGTTAATGGTGTTTCAGTTTTACAACGCTTGGCTAACGACATCGTTAAGATTTTTGGGGCCAGTAAGCAATTTTCGGCACCGGCAAGTGGTTTATCGGCATCGGTAAGCAGTTTATCGGTGTCAGTAAGCAGTTTATCGGCGCCGATAACCAATTAACAGTGCCGTTAAGCAGTTTATCGGTGCTTACGGCATCATGAACGCCATTTATTACCATAATCACTGTGATGTTCCGGTTAACGACGATTTTCGTTATTAGTGCTTGGCTGGGAACAGAACCCCCGCCGTTACCCAGGGACTGCCTATACTTCTCAAGAGAGTCAGTCCTGACAAATGTGCAAGCATGCTAAATATAATCACCTCTGAAACACAGACAGCTACATGATTACCACAGTCCATCCACATGAAGGATAAGGTTAAAACTGGAAAAATAAATGACTATTTAAATTACCTTTAAGTATCATTTAGGATAGAGACAACAAAAAAAGAGGGACCACTCTTTCACTGTAAAAAGGTGTCTAATGACATCACACCTTATCTTGGCTAAGCTAATAAGAGACGCTTCCAAGACAACCGAAGAGTCCCTGACACACCACTCAATCTCAGGTTTTATCTATCACATTATATGGCCTGGCCAACTACAAGGAGTATCACGTTTGTGAGGAAGTATCAGGAGTAATCTGGACTGAAATTTAAATGATTCATTATTATAAGTCACCAACTACCGCCTGTGTTGAAACTCCACGGCTTAAAGGTAATTTCCGACTGCTAAGGGCATACAAGGTGGTTCACAGTCTTTGCTTGAAAGTTTTATGAATATAAGAAAACTTAATCAAGCAGCTATGAAATACAGTAAAGTACATATCTTCATTTGTAAATATTCTTGATAAAAACCCTCCCTCCTGTCCTACATTTGTACACAACACCAGTAGTGCATGTTCCAAGTTCATTATTAACAACGAACATTTCTTCCTATGAGTCATAAAAAACAGAATAACTTTAAATCACAATTTTTAACTTTTCATCACTGAATACTATACAGAGGACTTGAAATACCTGGGAGTTAAAAGTGAGTGAAACAGGGCATCAGCTACAGCTGTACACTCAGTGGGATCATAAATAACATAGTACAGTACATGTAAGAAATGTAACTATTAATGCATACATTTTAGCATATGGTATTATACAAGCTGAAAACCACCTTCTGAACTACCTGTAATATTTTTCATGAAATGTTGGATATAACTGATCCTCAAAAGATTATCCATGTAGAACTGTATCTCACATATATGAAGTCTGTAAAAAGTGAGTCCACTGTATGAGTTTTCCCAAATAAAATGTCATAAAATGTCTTCCATTTTCTATATCTAATTTTTTTTAATCAGTCCTGACCTTTGGAAATAAAATATCTTGCTTGATCAGTAAGTTCCTGGATACCACCACAGATAAAATTCAACTATATATCAATCTTCACTAACAAACCAACAGTGCTATTTTTCAAAATATGATGCCAATTGATGAACAATAAAACTTCAGTAAAATAGGAGTTCTATAGTAATCTTCAAGTTCTTAGCCGATGAAAACTGAAAAGTACACAAGTAAACACTTTCTTACATTGCCTTGAATTGGAATCATCTGACAAGGCACAGTCTAACATTTAACTATGTTCAGCTAAATTTGCTTTAAGTTTAAAGTTCACTGTCCTCTCATTCCTTAAAACACCTAGTACTTCAGACATGCAATGATCGATTTCTAGTAAACGCCCTCACACAGTACCATGAAGTTTCTAGATTCAAACCTTTATGCCTTTACTAAAGTATGAATAAACATGCTAAAAAATGTTGCTGAAGTCCAACAAAGCATTAACAGCCTACTAATAACAATACAACAAACATGCAAAACACTTGCAGTTTAAGACAAAATGAGAAGGCTACTGCACTTGACTAGAAAAATTATCATCTGTTTTTCTAGAGGGTTGGGAATCTATTGACTGGAAAATGGACTAGTAACTGCAATTGTCAACTGAACACACTTCAACCTAGTTCGAGGATAGCAGTCATTCAGACTTGGCACATTCCATTCATCTACCAAGGTTTATATGGAGCCCTCGAGTCAAGTTCCTAAGTTGCTAGAAACAATCTGATTTTTCACTACAGTAGTCAGACACCCCATCAACTTACACATCATCTCATTAACTTTTAATTTTCTTTCTAGTGGTAATGGTGCAGCAGTGTATCTGAAAAACTAACAGGTGTGAGTGAATATTTTACTAGACAACAGGTGTAACATGACTTCTCATACTTTTGGAGAGGTGCAAATCTGAAGTCAACAACTAACCAAATCTGGAATGCAACAGTACTTACCAGACATCTTTATCAATATGATAATTCAAGATCTGCATCTAAAGCACAAATCACTTTATACAAAATGCTAGTTCCTGGTCTATAGTATTACATTTCCACAATAAAACAGATGATTGTCATCTAAACCTCATGATAAGGATAAAACAATTGTATTCCTAGATAGGGTAATTTATATCATCATGATGGATGTGTTCAATAAATAAAAGACTTCTTACCTTAACAGAAAAGCTAATAGTACTTGAGAGACAGAGCAAAGGTGTGGTGCTACAGTGACTCCTTGAAATGAAGCTTTCATTGGTGTTACCCTTCAGTGATATAAATCATCTAAATGCCACATCGTGCATGATCAACAACGATGTTCTCAATTCTGCTGAATTTCAGCTGTGGTTGACAAATAAGTTATTTGCAATTCCTCATTTTAGTTCACATGCATGTAACTGATTCCCTATAAATATAAAGGTTTACATTCTCGTGCCTAATGAAGACAAGGAAATGAGAAAGTATCTTTTATATATTCATACATCTATAATCGGGTTATCCATAATTCATGTACAGTAAAGTTTATGTTACTTGGAAGGATATAATGCGGTGGGACTATCAACTCATGCTCATAATACTATGGCTTAGTGCTCGCATGTTAACATTATTGATGAAGCAATATAAGCAAGGAAACTTAAAAGGTGTGGCTTTCTCTTGTTGATGTGGTAAATGAATATGAGCTCCCTTCCCTCCCTCCCCTTTGAATCATGAAAGATCACTATATCTAGATTAACCCTGGGAGTGAATGTCTACGAAAATAGTTGTTCGATTGCACGTTCCATGTCCCAGTTACAAGATGACAGAGCAACGAGGGCTTGGTGTTCCCCAACACCCATATCCATCAAACATCTCACTTTGTTGGCAAACTCACTATTTCCTCTTGAAGCTGAAAAAGAAATGGGTAGAATTAATAGCTCATCTTTGATTCATATATCTGTACGTTCACATTCAGCGATTTTACAATGCTCTATCGATTCTTTACTAATCTTCCGTCATTTCTTTCATATGAACACTATACTTTGGAAGCTTGAATTTCAAGTCAATGACCCTGTAGGCTTGTTCTATACGAATGGGGGTTTATCTTTGGAATAATAATAATAATAATAATAATAATAATAATAATAATAATAATAATAATACTATGCACTCAGGCCAAAGCTGCAATAAGATCTGTTGGTTTTTAATTGTGAAAAGGGAAGCCACAAGGTTCAAACTATAACCCTGACTTTTACATCTGGAAAGTCACTATTAATTCTGCTTTTGAAAATCAAATCTAAACAAATTTTCAGAAGTCTCAGCAGTCAATTTTAAAAGGAGTTTTAATTCTGTAAAGGGAACTTGTTTAACTCTGTAGCTGCCGTACCTGACATGCTACAAACCCAATGCTGATCTCGGCTGACATCTGAAATTGTAGAAGATGAAAAGATGTTTTGTCTGTTAAAATTTCCTTGACCACACAAAATACCTTAACCTTATGGGAGATGTTGCCACTCCTGGATTGTCACATTTTCCCACTTGCAGAGCAGTCATTTGGTCTACGCTAGTTTTTGTTTTGTGTGTTCTTATTTCATATTGATATTGTTTTTTGTATAAAATATTAAAATATTAAATGATGTAGAAAAAGAAAAGATGAAAGAATTTATTTTGCGTTTTTATATCCTAAAGATTATATGCATGAAACATAAAAAAGGGGAATGATAATTCTTTTGTTGCCATTCCCTGAAACATAGACGCAGTAGAGCACTGAATGGTTTCACTTCATTTACATTTGTATCATACAATTTTAGTGTACATGATCTTGTAGGCAAACTATATATTCATCCAGAAACTGGTTGGCAAATCTGTTCCTTTCTGTTACAATGTGCTCCATGACTTTGCCATTAACAAAAAAACTCCAAGGGGTTCCCCTTATACTGAACAATAAATTTCACATCTTTGGGTGAATGAGCAGTAATGAACTCCTCTCTTTATCAGTTACTGCCCAATTACTTGGCAACTCGATGCTCGAATCTAAATTATGGTTTTCTTCAGAATCAGACAAACCTTTTTCAGTCTACGTCAGAGGCTTCTGAGCTGTTACTCTGTTGTAGTCATCATCAGTCTCTACACTGAGTAGTGATAATATCTCTTCAGGCAAAAGATTTTTCTTTCGCTTTGGAGTGCTCATTATGGGAGATACATGGGATCAAAACAAACTAAAATCAGTCGTTTACCAATGAACGTCTGAAGCGTACTGGGAAATGAGAGGTAGGAGTCCTCTGTCAGACTGTCTTTCCATTGCAAAAATAATTGCCATTTACCCCTAATTTAACTCATAGTGCTACCATACGATGTTCCTGTAATTTGAATAAGAGTAAAGTGTATCTCTGGTCTTGTTCAGTGCAAAACCAACCTTAAAAGAGGGAGAATGTGTTACTCCCCTGAAGGTGGCGTGATATAAAGGGTGGGCGACCGAGATATGCTGTTGGTGACACTCAACAGGCTAATATGCATCTTGGGTGTATCAAACTGAGTCCCATGCTTCTCGGTCTAATCATGCATTTTGGCAACAGAAACCATGCCCTTTAACCAGCCTTTGATACCTAAATCCAAGTTCTAGAATAAATAAGAGGGTCTCTCGACGATGTCTTCTTCAGGATTGACATCTCAGAAGGTCTATCTCTAAAGAGGACATGTTTGCATTTTACAATTATCTCTCTGTAACATGGAATAGTAAATCATCTGCAGAACAATGTCTCCAAACAGTATGGGTACACAGAAAGGACCCAAAGTTAAAAGTCTTGAGTTACATGCAACCAGGGGAGAAGAAAAAGTATCATGTGTTTCACACAATTTCTTTGATTCCATGGCTCATCAGACTAACTTATCTTTCTTTACAGAGTGTCTTCCTACCATCAACCTGTCCTTAGAAACCTCAGACCAAGGGTATATCCAACACATGGAACATCTCTGTTGCAAAAGCAACCTCCCTTGAATCAGTTGTAAACAAGGCTAGGAAACTACCAAGTGGTCTTCTTCCAATCCCAACAGTTCAAATTCACAAGATGGCATGGAATTTAATACCAAAGTGCAGAAATAATGGTGAAAGGAAACACTGATGAATGCAGTCAGTCAGCACACACTCCTGGTATAAGGGAGTGATAAAAACTGCCTAAATAGCTAATATCAATAAAAGCCTAGTTACCTAGTTAAGGAACAACTGCTTTTATTGCAGAAAACAAGTTTTATCATACATACCCATTAATCTTGCACTCCTTACTTCCATAGATGTGGAAATCTCAGTCATCCCAACTTGTATCAACTTCTGTGCAGCTGACTGTACATGTTTAGTCAAGCATTTAACACAAAGCCCACTTCATTTTATGTGTGAAAACTCATTAAAAACCACATTGCAGGGAAGGAAGGGGGGCACTTGCTCTATGAATAATGGGTTTGTTTGAAAAATCCTTCGGGCCAGCCCTAGGAGAGCTGTTAATCAGCTCAGTGGTCTGGTAAAACTAAGGTATACTTAACTTTTTGAAAAATCTTGATTTTTGCATAATAAAATACTTTGTTTTATCACAACTGGAGGATGGACAAAAATGGATATAACTTCTGAGATGAAGTCATGTG
Source organism: Macrobrachium rosenbergii (assembly GCF_040412425.1). Taxonomy (NCBI): domain Eukaryota; kingdom Metazoa; phylum Arthropoda; class Malacostraca; order Decapoda; family Palaemonidae; genus Macrobrachium; species Macrobrachium rosenbergii. The sequence goes on from NC_089748.1 coordinate 46,353,375, forward strand.
AACTCAGAATTTATGAAAGATGGAAGACAAATAAGATGAGAAAGCCAACCTCCAGGGAAACCAGCCTACTGAGGATACTGCACCACCATGGGCAACAAACACAACACTGCATTACATAAACTGATATCAACTTGTCTCACAGGTGTGAGCAAGCACTGAGTTACTTCGGTAACTGTGATCAATTAAAAAGAAGACTCGCTGTAAGCAACAGCAGCAGCAACACTAAGACTTTTACTGCAACATTAAAAAAAGTACACTATTAAAACCCATAGAGAATAAGATAATAAATAACGGGGTCAAAACCATAACCAACAATTAAAAACCAAGGGTAATATAAGCTCAAACAGCAAAACTAGCAAAAACAGCTAAAGAAAAGTGAGAACTGGTCAAGTTCTGGGGAGTAAAATCAACAGACTCTGGCAGACATACTTTGAAGGACCATATTCTGCTGACAGAGGGACATGGGAGCTCAGATGTGCAGACCATGTTGAGAAAAAGGGCTGACACACCTAGGGGCAACTGTCAACCGACAGATTTTGAAGGGCCAACAAAGTTTGGTCAAAGTTTTGTATTCCTTGCTTAATCAATAGGCAGCACACCAACAAAAAAAAAGATACAGGCAGTCCCCGGTTAACGGCGGGGATTCTGTTCCCGGCTGAGCCCTGATAACCAAAAATCGCCAATAATTATGATAAAAAATGACATTTACGACGTCGTAAGTGCCAATAGACTCCTTGCTGGTGCCGATAAACTGCTTACCGATGCCGATAAACCACTTACCAACGCTGAATATCGCTTACCATTGCCGAAAATCTGGTTAACAATGTCGACAGCCAAGCATCATAAAACCAAAACGCCATTAACCCATACTATCGATAAGCAAGGACTGCCTGTACTGTCATTTACAGTATTTCACAATGCAATACAAACATGATATAGACAAACAAAAATGGTGCTATGGATGACAAATAGAAATACCTTGTTTTAAAAACATATTTTGTATGCATTTTCAATTTCAACAGTTATCTGGACACATTTTTGGAAGTAACTCTAATTGGTCTAAGCAAATGAGTACTATGGATGGATAATGACACTAACCATACATTGAACTGACAAGTAACAAGGACATCCAAATTCACAAGAATGGAATCTTTAATGAGGAATCTACCCAATTCACCTTCAGTGTTTGTTTAAAGATTTCAAATAGTACCTACACAAGCAACACAAGACAGATTTTAATGCGTTTAAAAATCTCAAATACCCATACTAAAAACACAAGACAGATTTTAATAAGTAAAACACAAGACAGATTTTAATAAGTAAAAAAAAAAAAAAAAAAAAAAAAAAAAAAAAAAAAAAAAAAAAAAAAAAAAAAAAACACTGTATTCTACTCACCTCCAGCATGTACATGAGACCAGTACTGAGCAGTTTCCAAGAAAAGAGAGTGGTTCTCTTTAAACTGTCTAGCTACAACTGCATCCTGGGGGTCATCAGGTTCAGCTGCTGCTAGTAATGCTTGCAAGGACAACAGGACAGTTCTAAGAGTCATTGCTGCAGCCCTGAGGAGATACACATAAATGGGTCAGAATCAATTACACATTCTTATCTTTCTCAAAGTTCCTTCAACAACTGTTAAGAATGAAAAGACAGTACACTCCGTAGTTAAAGAGTATTGACAGAAATAAAGGAATCTCCGATGTGAAAATTATTCAATGTTGCTGTTAAAAACGTACGTTTAACATATAAAAGCAATTACTGTACAGTTACTAAAGACTACGTCATTGGTCAAATCAGAGAACTTTCTCTCGCTTGCTAACACGATTCGCTCTTTCCTTTTACCTCCAAGGCTAGGTGGGACCATTAATCAACAAGCAGGATTGGGGGAAAGCCTCCCTTTGTAAAACAATGGTTTGTTTTTATGAATCTTTTTCTCATTTAGTGATTCTTAACTTCACAACACTTTCTTACTTAGCCTACTGATTCAGTCTGAAGTGTGTAGCTGTTCCTCTCATGTAGAGGGTGAAAGAACCCAGGGATCCTCCTCAAACAAGACATCCTCCAATATACTACTCATAAGCTTCAAACTCAAATTTCTAATTCTGTCCTCAACTGATAGAGAATGAGGGGGCTCAGCACTAATTTGTGCTTTGTATTTATGAAACAAAATTTTTTTACATCAACACACGGATAATTGCATACTTACATATAAAAGAAAATCCTAAAAACCGAGGCAACGGTGCATGGCAATTCAAAGTACAGTACAGGCAGTCCCCGATTACTGGTGGGGGTTCCGTTCCCGACAGCGTGACGACAACAGAAAATCGCTGAAAACCGAGAATCGGTGATAATAGTGCCAATCCCTGGTTATCGGCACTGATATCTGGTTATCAGCGCCGATAACCGGGGATCAGCGCCGATAACTGTGGGTCAGCGCTGATAGCTGGAGATTGGTGCATATTGGTGCCAAAAACCCAGTTATCGTCGTCACTAGACAAGCGCCGTAAAACAGGATCGCCGATAACTGGGGACTGCCTGTAGTAGCATATTACCACCAACGGCATCAATGACCCTTTGAGGAAACCTAATTCATAGCTTTACAGTAAAGGGAATGAAAGACCTCTTGTACTTGGCTGACTAAGATTGTGGCACTTCAGCAGAATCTGATTGCTGATATCAGTGCAATATGTAAAGCAACAAAGCAATAGTAGAAGATCCCTACTGAAACCAAACACATGGAAGATATTTGAGTTACAAAGATAAGCTACATCAAGTGTGAATTACCATGTACAGTAATTTTGTCTTCAATTTAAAGATCCTGGGAATTCTAACCTACATTACAGCAAATTCCTCTTAGAACGATGACCCAGTCCTTCTGATAGCTCCTTTAGCCAGAAAGTAATAGTGTTCTTAGAGGCAGAACAATCAAAAGCTAAAGAGACAATGTTTTGCAAGTGGGGTCTAGCAAGATAACATCTTTCCAAAGTTCTAACAAAGAAGAAAAACACCTCTTGGCTGTAAGTCCTGTCATATTAAAGGAAAAAATGTGAAACATAAGAGTGAGTAATGAAGTCACAAGAAAAAAATTAACTGAATTCATTCACTTTGCTAACATGGAGTTCACAAAAGCTAAGTAACTTCTGTCATGATAGCCAAGCTGTATACAGAGAGCTTCTAATGACTGTGACATTATAAGGGAATTCCGTCTAATGACTTACCTACCATAGGGAAAAACTTCTAATGATGACTCTATTCTTAGCTGACGTCAAGCAGTTCTGGACAAAGCATAAATAAAAAAAGAAGTTTGTGCATTGTATGGACACTTAAAATATACATACATATATGAAAATATAATTAACCACTTCTCTCTTAATCCTCGGTATTCTTGGACAAAAGATGGTCACAAAAATTAAAATCATCCAAAGGAAGAACTATTTGTTACCTAATAAATAATTACTCATCCATACTGTCTTGTCTGAGATGCAGTTATGATCTTCTTAATAGATGGTACTGTATCATGCTTGAAGCGTTTTTTCCCAGATCAGCTGACTTCTGACAAAATAAGCCGGATTGAATGTACAGTAGTAAGTTTATGTAATTTTAACTATATTTTGTATATATGTGATTTCCATTCCAATAATTTATGGGTTTGTTACCGGCTTCCTAATTATTTCTGGGAAAATACTGCACAGTATATCTATTTCTGAAGACATTTCATTAACCAGAAAGTAAAGTGAAAGTGTATGCAAACATTTTTCTTCGCAAATTCTGAGCAAAACACCTCATTTACAAATGAATATTCATTTTCTGTGTTTTAAGGTTTTTACTCTATTTTGTCCAATATTCAAAATCCATTTAAATATCTTGTACGAGTTAAGTCAGGTTAGTAATTATGGCATATCTGGAATGTACTGAATGTGAAAATGTTATATACCTAACTATATAAAATAATTTCTGAACTCACTCAACAAATACATTTTTCTAAAAGTATAAAAAAAAAATCAACCAGATTTCAAGATAATTTAACTTTGCCTAAAAACCAGAGCCTTTTATAGTAATCAAATGAATTTTGCCTATATATAAAAACCAGAGCCTTTTTATATAGTAATCATGTTGGCATGAGCTGGAATTGGTATCTGAAGCTTGGTAACATGGTGGTTAACTGGTGGCAGGAAGGTGAGTAGGGGCCCCATCCACTCACGGGTTGGTAACGTGAATTTTCCCTTCAGGAATCAGGGACTACATATTATGTGGACTTGGTCAAGGTGGGATTATGATATAAGCTCTGGTTTGTATTTCCAGGAACACTGCAAAATTGTCTTGGAAATACATTATTTGTTCTTGTAGGAACAAATGACAATTCTTTATGACCAATTTAGAAAAACTAAAGGAAGTGGTCAACTAATGTCAAGTCCAGTTTACTTCACTTTACAAAGGAAACTGGCCCTGTTATATACAGACATACATATATTGTAATGTACATACCACTGGTCTTTTAATATATCCAAGCAGATGGCACCTGTTACTGAAGAAATGTTTGGATGCCATATTTTTGTGAGAAACTTTACCTGCAAGCAAAGGTAAATGAAATCAGTGTAACCAAGACAATACTGTTTAAGAACAAATTTAATTTTTCAAAAGCAAAAATAATTTTCTTTATACAACACCAATAATAATAATTAGCCAAATTTCACAGTCTATGAAATCTATCACTCCATTATGTTCAAAAGAAATACAGAACAAAAACTGCAGTTAGCCAATAGCCGATAATTTACTCCAAGTATACCTATAATTATGCCACTTCTGTAAACAAAATGTTATTCAAGACCTTTGTCATGCAACAAAAACTACTGTATAATCACTTACACAAGTGATCCTTAAGTATTGTAAGTGTAAACACATCATACATATTATGTACTGCAATGTAGGTACAGTATCAAAATGCAATGAATGGTGTGTACATTTAGTGAAAAATCACCCAAAGATCACAATAAACATACAGATTAATAGCAATAAACCTTCCTAATAACCTACTAGTGTAATACTGGCTCGTAAAGTGCGAAAAAATCAGAGCCATCTGGACAACGCTAAAGAAGAATGATTAATATTATTACATAAATGTTATATAAGCAGTTTAATGAGACCACTGAATCACATTTCTAGTCATGGAGCTCACACACAGGATTCGTTCATAAATGAAACTTGAGTGTTTAATCGAGGGTACAATGGTAGGACACTTCAAAAAACACCTTAGGTGGTAGTTTCAAATACGGATGCTGTGGCATATCTACAGAAGGGATTATACACAATGTAATGCACTGCTTACCTTTGGTGGATTAAATGGGTATGTTTCAGGTACTTTTATTTCTAAGTGAAATGTTGCTCCCTCATAAGGTGTGTCTGGGGGCCCAGCTATTTCGCCTTTCAATTCCCTGTAATCATCTCCAACTAACTCTACATTGATAGCACACTTCTGAGCCTGGAAAAAAAATAAAAGAAAACTGAAGTATCATCAGGAAACCACTGTACATACATATATACATTATACAACAGACAACCTTTCCCCCCCTGACATTAATTGCAAGATGATAACTGAATAGTGTGTGTACTTTAATTACCAGCAATCTGAAATTACTAAAATCTCAATGAAAGAAGCAAAATAATATACATTCTTATAACTTCATTCCAAATCTCGTAAGTGACTGCCTGCCTATGACACATGGTTCAAGGTAAAACTAAAGCCTCTCGTTGCAGATAAGAAAGCCAGTGATCTACAGAGAAGTGCCAACTACAGAGACTCCATCTGCAATACCGATTGCAGAGGACATCAGACAACTGTGCAATCCTGCAATAAAACCCCCTCTCTCTCTCACAAGAACTGCTAGACAATTCCCAACCAAGAAGGCTGAGGGTCTGGATGGATAGAGGTGCTGGTTATATTACCAGCCTACAACAATTAATTATCTCTTTACCAAGTTTCAACAACCATTTCCAAATCACACTGTGGAATACTCCTATATAACAGGTGATGGTTTGTATTCTGATATGAACAAACTATGATATATTTATTTTTCACTAAAATGAATTAAACAAATAGTCAACTGATTATGATTTTAGCATTTTTTCCCTTATGAAATGTGAACGGCAAATTATTGACTAGTGAGATATTTGCAAACTAGCATAGGATAACTTCACAACTTTTCTAATTCCCATTTAATCTTTTTGTCTTAACAAGTTCTCTGTAACCTTGTAAGAGGTCAATCCTTACCTTTCAGGGGATCAAAGTGTAGTCTCCTGAAAACTGCATTTGTATAATCTCCCAATTAACAGCTGAATAACAATTTAGCCAATTAAGCATTTATAACCTCACACAGTAAAGTTTCGTGAAGCTTTCACAGCCCTCCCAGTTTTCATCAACCAATATTAGTTCCACCACGGCTTCCTTGGGTGATAAAGTTCTGATATCAGGTGCTTTACCATTAGCAAATTTAAAAAAGGAAGTCTCAAGAGGCATTACAATTTTCTTATGGGAAACCTGAAGTGAATCAGGGGGCTTGTAATAATTTACGACATTTCTATGGAATTTTTTTTTTTAAATGCATAAGATGGAGGAATGGCTGAAGTACCTTCTCCTAAAGCCACCACACTACACTCAAATTCAAGGTAAAACTGAGGACTACTACCACGCCCCCTCTGGTTTTTGTAAGTGCTAGTGTATGTGCAAAATGGGTGCCATGTTTAGTATCAGTCTCTTGAGGGGAATGAACTTAAAAACATAAACAAAAGATGGCAAATACCATAAACACAAAGAAAAGGCATAAACATAAACAAAAACAAGCAAAAGGCTGTAAATATTACAGTTGCCAACTGGCGGGAACCAGGCCACAGTAGTCAGCTCCAGTTTTACCAAATCCAAACATAGGAAGGATAATAGACTTGCCACACCCCTTATCTTTGAACAATGGGTGAACCATTACCTCATGACCTAGCACAGCAAGACTTATAACACGAACTACACTAGCCTCAGTATATGCAACACTAAAAGGAGGTATGGGAGAGTGGGGTTTCCAAGGAGCCATACCATCTTTTTGTAGATAAAACTTAGTATCTTAGGTTAGGATGCAGCCCTAGGCCTATACAGGCTAGGCTATGTTACCAATGTTTTCCACCAAAGGTCAAGGACAGACAAGCCAGTGAAATAGGAATTTGGTATCTGTCTTAAGCTAGGTTATCACTGTGTATTTTATTTAGACCAGTAAGATCTTATTGTAACCAATTAGGTCTCCCTACACAAACAAAAGTGCTCTGTTTTGAGTAGTCCTAATTTACCATTCATGTTTGGTTTTCTGCCATCAAAAAATCTTGGTTTCTATATCAAATCTTCTATAGGCTAGGTTAATTGCTTAACCGTTTCGCTGCGAGCCTGTTATCGCCACTAGTGACAAAACCCATGTGCTGCCAATCGTGCAAATGATTTATTTTTCCCATTATATCTGTATTCCGATTATTTTCATTACTGTCACAATATTACACTGTACTATTATGTTGTTATAATGTTTTATTATAGCAGAGTGAGTGTTTTATTAGTAGTGATAAAATATGCAAATGACATGCAGTATAGGCAATTATTCAAATACTGTACTGATATATGTAGCTTGTATTGATGATTCATTTCAGTGTGATAACTCTCAAAATATAGAGTACAGTAATGCCATTTTCATTATTCCTTTTGAAAATCTATATTACAAACCTTGAACATTTGCTCTTGGCCAAAAATTTCATCTGGAAAACCCTCACAAAATAGACTTGGCATTTCTTAGAAAATGTGAATTTATTATCTCCAATAGCAGTTTCAGAGCACCTATTTTTTTACGAACTAAATCTTCAATGGTCTTCCATTTGCAAATTTTATCATGTTTTCTCTGTTTACTCACACCACTGATGGGGCCTGACAAATCTGTTACGTCCTCTGTCATTTTCTCTGATCCATGGTAATTTTTTATAAAACCTACAGTCAAAAAATTATCTAAGGTAGTTTTACCTATGCCTACGATATAATAAACATAACCACAATTACTACTATCATTATTAGAAGTATCTGATAGTTCAGGTCTGCTACTATCATCGTAATTTCCAAATAAAAGCCTCGGTACTACTTCACCATTGGGAGAAAGCTCATCCTCCATAGGTTTTGATGGTTACTGAAGGTCTAGCCTTTTCCCTGAGATTATCCTGTAGTTGGAAATCAAATGTTGCCATTTGTCACCAGAATGCAGACAAAAGCTCCTTACAATGATGAGGGAAACGTGAAATCTGTTAAGATTTGCCTTAACTAGAACTAAAGGAATGATGACTGAGGAGATCAGTCCCACGTCATGGATGAGACCTTACGATGACCGAGGAGATCAGTTCCGCGCTGCGAAAGGGTTAATAGACCTAGCCTATAAGGGTATGAAATTAATGGCAACCATCAAAAGAGGGGGTTTGCAACAATAACATGGTAACCATAAATTGTCATAAATGAAATACTCAGCCTGACAAATTGTCCTATACCATTCAACGGCTATCAGCCTATTCGGCATGAAAAATATTTTGGCCTTGGGTAGCACATCACTCTAGTAGGCGTATCTAGGCTAAACTAATGTCCCTACTCCGCAATTAGAAGCTGAATGGGCCAAATGTTACCCAATATTACCCATTCGTCAATTTTCCCTTCCTAGGACTGGGCTGGCCTGCCTGGCCTTACAAAAGATGGCCAATTACGTTGCTATGAAGGCTAATGTAACTAAGCCTGAATATAACAATATATGGTCTTAAAAAAATCTTAAAATCATATTTTAATTATTCACAAAGGCCTAAATTAGTCAATAAATGCAAATTGCCTCCCGTTTGCTAAGCAACCCTATTCCCTTGCTCAAGCAATCCCCTACCAGAGCAAGAGGGTAGGCCTACGTGATATAGGCCTATAAATGATCAATTTCCTCGTTTAAAACTTACTTCGTCGCTTTTAATCACCTCCTTGAATTCCCTCTTAATTCTCTGTATGGCGATATTTGCCATGATTATTTTTTAGATGGCTTTCTCGCAGGGACTAATATTTATTCTCCTTCTTCCAATGTTTACGTCTTTCGTCTTCTTCTTCTTCTTCTTCTTCCAGCTGAGATCATGGGTCATACGTCTTTCTAAAGTCTTGTGGTCGTTCACCTTTAGAAAAAAGGTTTTCATTTTTCATCTTTATGGACTATTTCACTATGGTAAACCGTTGATATATAAATAACCATCATTCATTTAATATTATTTAGGTGATCTTTACATGTCTAATTACAAGACCAGGTTGCGGTAATTGCCGATAGGATCATCAATCAAACCACGTAGTTACAAGCCTTACTTAATTTTCACCAGACAGTTAAATTAATCAACAGATCACCACACGATGTTCCTTAGGCCATCTCTTAAACCACAAACTGAATGTAAAATAAGTACTTTAATGTCTATCATGTTACACGAATCCGATATGTTTGAGAAAGCTAGAGCAAGTATTCTTTAAGACCTTCGGTATGACATCATACCACATCAAGTTTAAATATTCGGATGAGCTAAGTTGTAAGAATATCAAACAAGGAACTTCTGAACACATAAGATCAAGGCTATTCACAATATGCTACCTTCAAAACTAAAAAGGTGAACAATTACAGATTATCCAAAACAATCTAAGATTACTTAACATGACTACACATATAGCCTACTCTGCACAATTATTTTTTTTCTAATACATGACCTTTATGAAATGGAATATAGAGTTTGGGCCAAAGGCCAAGCACTGGGAGGTACAGTAAAAGGAAGCAAAGGGGTTGCAGCTAGGGGCCGAAGTGCGCTGCAGAGAACCTTTAGTAATGCCTACAGTGCAACCGACGAGTTGCACTGATGGCACTAACCCTCTACGGAGTACATGACCTTTGTGATAGCATTAATTTACAACAACTTATAATAATTTGAAGTGCCATTCACTCTACGCAAAATGTGCGTTAGTATGTTGTTAACTTTCTGTGTCATAACACTTGGGTATATCACGATATCCAGAGTTCAGACCAAAACGTAATTCAAATAACCACACCCCCCCGCCCGCCCCGCCACCCACCTTCTCTCTCTCGTCGTTTTTTTATAGCTGGTAAAACTCGGTGCACATTCTACGCTCTCAGAATTAAAATACCAGGTTGCAGGATCTTCCCTCCTCCTTACCCATATGGTTTATGTCACTCAAAGGGCAAAACCACATTATTGACATCTCCTGCTTCTTATCCTCCTTGCATCTCCATTTTCCTAATTTTTACAGATATTCGATAAGTTTTATACTTTTCAGAAACTACCAAAATGTCTGGACGACTTTCTTTAGTACTCTGTGTCTGTTATTTTCTCTAAAGTTATTATTGGTAATTAAATGAAAACTGAGTCTTGGGAAAACTTAATTTAGTATTCTTGCCTCGAAAAAATATGTGGGACTGTGCGAAAATATACATATAAAAATTTGGAGAAAAAATAGTATATACATAATAATGACACTGATAAAAATAAATAATGCATGGAGAAAGAGCCTTAATGGTAAATTGAAATGACGTTAAAAAATAATGCAGTTTCAAAACACAGGTGCCATAGAATTGTTTGCGTGTGTGTTTGTGGTGTGTGAGCGAGTGCGTGCGAGCAGTGCTGGTTGGGCGTAGGGATAAGGCCCGGGAACCACGGAGAGGAACCCTCCAAAAAGTATTCTCCCCTCTACTTTCTCTCTTCTAAGTGCCAGTGCAGAATTGTTTTATTTTTCTTTCCTCAGTTAAATAATGATTAAAATAATGTTCACACAGTATATTTTACTCGTTTTATTTCTTTCATAAATTAGTGTAGATAACAACAATGCTCTCATTCGTACATAAAGTAAACATCCGCAGCACTTTTGACATTTCACTGATAATGTAGCAGACAAATGCAGCACATAGTAAGGTGGCTTTTGCCTTGGAACTTCTAACAACCCGTAGATCTCATCATACTGCTGATAATAAATACGAGAACCACGTTCGAAGTCCTGGTAAGTACGAGATTTTCCGGGTACATTTTGAGAGCAGAAATAAAAAGAGTATAAAGAAAACGCAATAATTTATATCTTAAGATGTCGAAGTGACATCACAGCGTCGCTCACGGTTTAAAAAGGTATGTCACCTTAAATTAACACAAGTCAGAGATGCCACAACGAACAGGACGAACTAAGAAGAGTGATGAAATGAAGTAGTTTCTCTTGCGGAAAAGTGAAAAAAAAGGAATTGTATCGAGATTAGGTGACTCGAAGTGAATCCTTGTGTATCTGTATGTCCAGACTTGAGAACAAAATTGGGAGAAGGGAACAGATGGATAGATAGATAGATACACGGCTGGGAGAGGATGCATCTTCTCAAAATTTATCCTTGGCAGCTGGGCCATCATGTCCATCCACTTCTTTGAAATTTGGTATCTTCATTGGAATGAGCTGTTTGTAGAGTATTGAAAGTTCAACCAAGGCCAGCGCCATAGCGCCTGTCAACACCCCGAAGGTGAGATGTGTACCATAAAATGTATAAACGTACGTCACGAAAATTGGACCCAAAATACGGGACAACCCTCCAACCCCAGTCAAGATCCCCATCCACACACCCTGGGGTTTGGGACCGAGCATTTTGGAGTAGATTGCCTGACTGATTGTCTGGCACACTGGGTATCCACACATGATGATGAAGAAAGCAACTCCCAGCTGGGGAAAGGGCAGCTGAGGGGTGTACTCGCACCACGTCTGCTCGTCGTAAGGGCACCCGAAGTCTGAGCAGTCTTTGGGATCTGGTGTACCTTGCGCGTAGTCATAGCACTCGGTTGACAGAAAGGGTGATTCCTTCAGAACTTCTGGTTTTCCTGCACTGTGAGCTCTTGGTATGACGGGCTGCCTCAGTAGCGCGCTGAGCAAACTTCCTAGAGTTGTGCCAGATGGAACTGTTGTGCTAGGCAGATCTGTTGTTATTTCAGTGGAGAGAGAAGTTATGCTCGTGGGAAGTGATGCTGTGCTAGGTAAACCTGTCGTCGTCGTAACTGGAGCAACAGTTGTGCTGGGGGGAAAACTTGTTTGAGGCAGCATCGTCGCTGTGCTTGAGAATATGGTTGTCGTGTCATTCTGGCATTTCATAGACATATGAGCGTTTCCCCACGGCAGGAAGAGGAAGGCACCCAAAACTAAGAGTGGATAGCCCAGAAACAAAAGGACCTTCCTCTCGTCATACTTCCGACAGAGGTACCCACTCACAGTGAACATGATCACAGACCAAATACCCCCTGCAGCTAGGGCAACTCCCACGACGATGAGAGCCTCCTCATTGGACCAGCCGTACTCGTCTTGCACAAACGGCTCCGCGAGCGTTTCTATCAGCGTGAAAATGAAGAGGGACAGAAAGTTGGAGAACATGATGCCTACGACGCCAATAATATTCGGTTTAGGTAGAACGAGGTTTTTGTCCTCAGACTTCATCATGGCTATTTCCTTGGCAGCTATGTTGTGTTCCTGGAAAGAGATTCAGAGATTATTAGCTCGTTTGTTCATTTCATAGTATAAGACCGAATTCATTCAAGTTTTATTCACTGAAAACCGAGCGTTTCCCTCTTCTCTTTTGCCTTGTTAAAACCCAAGAAAAAGTTCGCAACATCAACTTTTGGTTGAATTTTTACAAATAGCTCTAATTTCTCACGAGAAAATTACTGTTAATAAAACTATAAGGATTCAAATATATTTTGTAGCAAACACATTCAGACTAATTTTTTTCTAAAAAAAATGAGAAAAGTGCTTTTAGAAATGGATTTTGGTAGTTAAAAATATCACCAGACAGAAATGGCAGCCTGTTTAACTTGCCTAACAAGACAAGATTTTTATTTTTTGTTTATCAACTGTTATCAAGGATAAAGTTACCCAGCCATGGATGTAACTGGTTGGACATTTTTGTTAACCTTGTACTGTTTGTCTAGCTTCAAAGTGCTGAAATTAGCCATTACAGTTTACAGATTCTGGAAATTTGCTTCCTGACAGCTAGTATGTATGCTGGAAACAACTATGCATCTGTGATGCTCTGTTACCTCAGAAAAGCCTCCCTGCTTACTCAACTAATTTTAGTGCTGCTTTTGACCCGATTAACCTTCTGGCCCTTACTGTATACGTCGTCATTTGAGTCTTAGGACCTAAGTTACAGATTTTAACTCACAGGCAACAGGAGACTGTTGCTGATAGCAATTTACAGGCGTTCAGCTGGGTAGTGTTCTGAGCCTTTGGCAGTTCTCAGAGGTATGATTGCTGCAGTTCTTATCTCCAACTAAATGTGAAAGGAAGCTGCTGCCAGGCTTAACAGAGATCTCCAGTGGATCAGTGTGGGGTGTAGTCATTATGGCATGAATAGAAACTCCAGCTAAGCTATGACTATTGATTGGCCAGTTTCGTAATGCATACCAGCTGTGTGATTTGCTTTGCATTTGTCAGTATTTGGTGTTTACCTTTGATCTATGACTTTCTTTGCACACACAAACACGTGACCAGTACAGTTCCTCATGATTTAGGATGACAGATTCGGCAGGCTGAAGAATCTGAGGCACTCTTGTAACGGTTACAAGAAACAGCTCCTCTCGCAATCACTCGTTTTAATGCGTTCGTTTCTGCCTTGAAAACTGAGACCAACACTAGCACATGTAATCCTTACCTTGAAGATACAAGGCATGAGAATGACGAGGTTAATTAGCCCCATGGTAGCAGCCACCCAGCTACAGGATGTGTATTTGTCCCATCTTAGCCACGAGATTCCCGTTTCCACATCCTCAGGGACGATTGCAGTCAGGATTGCCTGGATCACTTAAAAAGAGAGGGAAGGACAAGGGGTTTTTTTTTGGGTTTTTGAGTATGAAGTGGTTCAGTTTGCAAAGGTTATGGTTTTTAAACTATGGACCCTCCAGTTTGAACATTCTAGGCCCAATGATCTTGCTATATTTGTGCTTTATGCAGTCAAGTATACAGCGATTTACTGACATTGGTTAATATTTGTCAAACAGGGTCTATGGAGTGTCCACAGTTATACCCCTGTACAGAGAGGAGCAACTATAACTATCATTACAAGGTTTGGCTTGTCTTTCATCTTGTAAGAAATCATTTTTAGGAAATTCATCCACCGCCAAAGGATACTGTGCAACAGAACTGCAACTGTAAAACTCGATTTCACTTACCAGGGCCCACAACGAAGCCAAGAGCCTGCGAAGCTGCTATGATGGAGATGGCAACTGTGCGTTCTTTCAGGGTGGTTGCTCCGGCCACGTACGACCTCGTTAGTACTACGTTCGCTGTTCGCAAAATGAATAAATACATATGACCTATTCATGACAAATTATTCGTTTAATCATCAGAACAATCCTGTTTAAAAGTTAATTGATATGAAATCCATGGATATGAGTTATGGCATAATAAGTTTCCCTTCGAAAATCGATAATATCATCCTGTGGAGGAAATATAGGCCTATGGCTATTATACAGAACGAGCCAGAAAGATTAATGGCAATAGGCTTAATATTTCCAGAATGGCTGTATCCCCTAAAACACAAAAAGGGGAGTCAACGCAGGCCCACCTACTTGATTATTAGCTCTTCGAGTTTTAATTGTTAAGAATAACAACGTCAATGTAATTTTTATTTTATTACAGAATCATCTGATTGCAGAATCTTTTTCCTGAAAGAAATGTCAGTCGTGGGAAAACCGAAATTTCTGAGCAACGATGGTCTATTGAGCAGATGACCCTAAAAAGTGATGAGATAAGCTGAGTGAATAGGAACTTATTTCCTCAATCAAATTAACAATTGTTCTATTAACAATGTAAATACAAGGGTTCAGGATAAAAAATCATGCTTGGAAACTAGGTTTTTGTACCGTAGTTTAATAGATATGGTTGCACTATTATTATTATTATTATTATTATTATTATTATTATTATTATTATTATTATTATTATTATTATTCAGAAGAAACCCCTATTCATATGGAACAAGCCCACCAGAGGGGCCACTGACTTGAAATTCAAACTTCCAAAGAACATGGTGTTCGTTTGAAAGAAATTGCGGAAGATAACGGGAATATAGAAAGAAGAGATCACTTATTAGAAAAGAAAAAAGATAGATCAATAAATTACAGATATATAGATATAAATATAAATAAATTAATAAAATTCAAGGAGAATTGTTTTAGGGTAGTAAAGCAATGCACCTTCGCCCGAGCTTCTGCGGTTCTAATTGCAAAGCGTCCGCATGGACACTGTTGCTTTCTCTTGCCGGTTAATAAGAGGGAGCGAAGGAAAAGGGTAGAATGAAGGAGGAGAAGAAGAGTAAAGTTAATAAGGGAGACACGAGACGAGCGAATGAACATACGAAGAAAGAAGAGATAAACATGAAAATGGGGGAAAACAAATTTTGAATGAGTGAACAAACGACAGATCGACGAACAAACCTAAAGGATATATATAGGTCTGGAGAATCAACACACGTCATTCATCGACCATTTCAGGAACCTCATCCCAGAGAAATCTCAACGGCCTTCGGCTCAGGATTAACCTGAAGGTCTTAGACCTATATGTCTTCATCCTACCCACGGTCTAGATAGAACATCCTACCTGAACTGATGCCGACGATCAGTCTCGATACGATCATACCGTAGTAACTCGCCATCTCCCCGAGGCCGTCGAGAGCCGAGAGCAGAGAGTACATGGCGTTCCCGAAGATGTAAGCTATGACGGTTACGATACATGGGATCCTGCAAAGAAGAAGAAGAAGCCATGACGGTCACGATACACGGGATCCTGTAAAGGTAAAGAAGAAGAAGAAGAAAGCCATACAATAAACCTGTTTTATAATTAAATAGCTGTGCACTAACACGAACGGTGTAGTGTGCCCGCAACTGTGTTTGTGAACTGAACGCTCAAGGAAGCAGGTACCAAATAGGAACCAGCATCCCTTGTTGCGTTAAAGAAAAGTCTATAACTTTAGAGACCAGCATCCCTTGTGTTAAAGAAGGGCATATATATCTTTAGAAACCAGTATCTCACTTATTAGAGATGGGTATCTTGCGCATGCGTTACACGTCGTGATGTACAGTACCTAATGCTACCAGCTTTGTTGCCCCACAGTCCTAAAAGTGGCGACGCCAGGACCTGTCCCAGAGGATTGGCAGCGACTACCCACCCGACGTATTCCTTGCCCAGTTTTGGGTTTAGCTGTGAAAGAAAGATCGAGAACTTATGGAGGGAAATATGGAAGCTGGGTGCTTTCATAGCTCGTTATCTCTAATCTCTCTCTTTCTCTCTTTACACAATGCGAATATTATAGATCGTAATATCTTCATTTCCCTCTTTATTTGGATCTAGGCTTGGTAGTGAAAAGCTTGTGCAAAGTGTGAAGAAATCGAGAAGGTATGAGGCATTGTGGGTATTAAAAATTACATACGTATCTGGTTAAAAGTGACTAGTAGATTTTATATATATATATATATATATATATATATATATATATATATATATATATATATATATATATATATATATACATACTGTATATATGTATATATATATATACATATATATATATATATATATATATATATATATATATATATATATATATGGATACTCACTGATTTTCTTTTAATCTAATCCATGAAATATCTCGAGGTTTATCTAAAACTGCTCATTGAAACCATAAAAAACTGGGGAGATGGTTTCCTTTCAAATATTCAAAGTTTTTCCCTCAGTGGGAACTACGAAATAAATAAATAAATAAATAAAATAAAATTCTTACCAAAAACCTACCGTCTGCATGTAGGGCCAAACACCAGTGAGAACTATGGAAAACCCAGTCGACATGACGAACATCGTCACGTAGGCAACGACGAGGGACCTCCGACGGGACTTGCGCTCCGCCTTCGACTCGTACAGAGACATTAGGCCTTCCTCCTCCTCTGTGGGAAATCCTCTTTGCTCAGGGTAGAGGGAGGGAGAGGTTTTAAGAAGTTAGGTTCAATCATTCAGAAGGGACGAATACAGAGAGAGAGAGAGAGAGAGAGAGAGAGAGAGAGAGAGAGAGAGAGAGAGAGAGAGAGAGAGAGAGAATGCTTCTACATTTGGACAGAAAACTTAAATCTTGACAAAGTTCTGATACAATTTTACTCTTTTCGAAATTTTCTTTTTTTTCCAAAATGGAGTAGTTTTGACCCGAACTAATCCAGAGCTAACGTTTGTTAATGCGTTGCATTACTACCCTAAAACGATTGGTCATGTTATTTAATAATTTATTTGTATCTTTATCTATTTATTTATTGATATGTTATTAGATCATTTTTTCTTTTCTGATAACTAATCTCCTCTTTCTGTATTTCCTATTATCTCCTGAAACTTCTTTCAAATGAACACCAAATTCTCTGAAATATTTAAGTTCAAGTCAATGGCCCCTTTGGGGGGCTTGTTCCATATGAATTGGAGTTTATCACATCACCAACTTCAAACGTGAAGAAACAGCAACGAGAAATGTCCCTAAAGCGTCCCTTTTCTGAAAACACTGACCCCTTAAGTGGCCTAAAGTGTCCCTTTTCTGAAAACATTGACCTCTTACTTGGTCTAAAGTGTCCCTTGTCTGAAAACATTAACCTCTTACTTAGTCTAAAGTATCCATTTTCTGAAACAATTAACCTTCTATTAAGTGTAAAGTGTCCCTTTTCTGAAAATATTAACCTTTTACATGTCAAACGTGTCCCTTATCTGAAAACGTTAACTCCTTACTTGATCTAAAGAGTCCCTTTTTCTGAAAATATTAACCTCTTACTTGATCTAAAGCGTGCATTTTCGGAAAACATTAATCTCTTACTTGCCGTAAAGTGCCCTTTTCTGAAAATGTTAACCTTTTACTTGGTCTAAAGTGTTCATTTTCTGAAAAAAATTAACCTCTTACTTGGACTAAATTGTTCCTTTTCTGAAAACATTAACCTTTTACTTGGTCTAAAGTGTCCCTTTTCTGAAAACATTAACCTCTTACTTGGTCGTGAGCGTCGTTATGGACCCGTGCCTCAGATTCTCGTCGTCCATCTTGCTCAGGGGAATGTTATCCAGCGTGTGGTCCAACACGAAGGACCCCGACTTGCCGAAAACGCCCCCCATCTTGTCCCCGTGGCTCGATCAGACCCTCTCACGAACTGAAAACTGAAGTCGCCTGGTTTTCCCTTCGGTGAGGTTCACCAGGGGGATGGTGTGATCCCAAATTATTTTCTTCTTTGTCTTGTCTTTTCTTACTGTTTTCTGTTGTTGTTTTGGAGGTTGTTGAAGATGAAAACGAAGTTACATTTTCCTTCAGGCGTTTATTAACGTTGTGCACAAAAATCTCTTAGCCGAGAGGAGAAACCATTCGTTTGAAGGTATCGCTTAGTCAGCAAATTCTCTTGAAGGTCACCTGACCTGTAAGATAAAATTTTAGAGATTATAAAATATACTTCATATACAATACACAACTAAACAGAATTTTATGATAATGTCATATACTCAAAATATATATACAAAGCTTTCCTGAACTGAGCTGAACTGAATATAGAATTTATGCCAAAGGCCAAGCACTGGGACCAATGAGGTCATTCAGCGCTGAAACGGAAATTGACAGTAAAAGCTTGAAAGCTGTAACAGGGGAAAGACCTCGCAGTTGCACTATGAATCAGTTGTTAGGAGAGGGTGAAAAGTAAGATGGAAGAAAGAGAATATGAAATGAGGAACAGTAAAAGGATAGATTGCAGGATAAACAGATTAAAATAATAAAAAGTAAAAATTCACGAATAAAAATTATTTCTGTCACTTTGTCACGAAAGTTTTTCATAAAAGATAAAACGTATAAACTGTAAAAGTAAAATGAACTGGTATTGTAACAATAGGGAAAGGCCAGTCAAACTTTCTGAAAATTTATAAAAAGAATTTTTTTTTTTTTTGGAATATTAGGTCAAATGTCAGTAAGATAAAAAAAGGTATAATTTTTAATCAGTGTTTTCCTGCTAGCTGATATACATCGCGTTTATTAGAACTGAGGTTCATGGGAGGTGCAGAAAAAGTAAAAAAATTGATGAATCACCTGTTGAAAGAATTTTTAATCAGTGTTTTCCTGCTAGCTGATATACATTGCGTTTATTAGAACTGAGGTTCATGGGAGGTGCAGAAAAAGTAAAAAAATTGATGAATCACCTGTTGAAAGAATTTTTAATCAATGTTTTCCTGCTAGCTGATATACATTGCGTTTATTAGAACTGAGGTTCATGAGAGGTGCAGCAAAAAGCTTCAAAATTGATGAGTCACCTTTTGAAAGTTGAATATTAAATCATCTTTGTATGCATGTATGCGCGCACGGGCTCACACGCACGCACAATATGGTCAATAAATATATATATATATATATATATATATATATATATATATATATAATCATGAAGCTACAAATGTCGCAATATCGTATTTACCTCAGGAGATCTCGATGGAGAATTATCTAGGGGAATTTATATAAGTGATAAAATGAATTAGTACCACCGGGACGCGAACCCTTGACATGGACCCATTCAGCGACTCCAGTAGACGTTACCACCATCCTCGTCCGGGTGGTACTAATTCATTTATCACTTATATAAATTCCCCATCGGTGATAATTCTCCATCGGAGATAATTCGAGGTACTGTGAATTTGATATTGCACATTTGTAGCTTCATGATTGTATATAAATCACGGTGTGATAAAATTTTACATATATATATATACATATATATAATTATATATATATATATAATATATACATATATATATATATATATATATATATATATATATATATATATATATATATATATATTATTATACTGTATATATATGTGTGGGTGTGAGCGCATGTGTGCATACATTCATACAAAGATGATGAATAATAATCTTTCGAAAGATGATTCATCAATTTTTAAATTTTTTAACACCTCCCACGAACACGATGTATATCAGCTCACAGGAAAACACTGACTCATAATTTATATATATATATATATATATATATATATATATATATATATATATATATATATATATATATATATGTATATATATATAATACATATTAAATAGACAGACAGACAGGTATGAAAATAAAACAAAAAATGGCAAAATATCTCTTGCTGTGATATAGCTAATAAATTCAAACTGAAATTTCAAATTAAAGCCACATTCTCTCTCTCTCTCTCTCTCTCTCTCTCTCTCTTATCCTTGACAATGTGTTTGATAATGGACGAGGTTACGCAAAAGATTTCACCGGGACCTTGATAAGATACCAGTAACTGTGTAATGTCTGTTGAGTACGAAGCTATAAAAGGAAAAATGCGCCGAAGTTTCTTCTGGGCAATCGAGTTTTCTGTACAGCATATAATGCTGTATGAAACTTTCAGCCACGCCCCATGAAACTCTCAGCCTCGGCCCATGAAATTTTCAGCCATGGCCCGGTGGTGGCCCGTGTTGCTGCCGCCTATAGCTGACTTTAACCTTAAGTAAAATAAAAACTACTGAGCCTAGAGGGCTGCAATTTGGTATGTTTGATGATTGGAGGGTGGGTGATCACCATACCAATTTGCAGCCCTCTAGCCTCTGTAGTTTTTAAGATCTGAGGGCGGACAGAAAAAGTGCGGACGGCCAGATAAATAGCCATCCCAACAGTTTTCTTTCACAGAATTAAAATTACCCGGCAAGGTGGCCATGACAGGTCGATAGAAATAAGACCCACGTAAATCTACAAGAAGAGGTCCTCAGGCTGGAAAAATATGCTCTGTACTGATGAGGCACCTAGTTTCCTTGTGGAAGAATTGACCAGAGCCACTATATGCTAGTTTACTTCTAATATGCCGATTGATCCGAGTTAAGTTTTCAGTTGGGCGGAAGAAGAATGAGATAGAGAGACAGGAAGGAAATTGATAATGGAAGAATTAAAACTGACAATGCTTCTTCTGAACCATTCAGAGGTTTTTGTAGTTTTCCTTAGGGCGGAAGAAGATCACATTTCAAATAAGGTTTCGCTCAATTTCGCCACTGAGTTGGGTTTGGCGTCAGCTTCGGACATCACCACAGTCGTAAAATTACGTTTTAATATTTCCTAAATGCCACGTTATTTTTATTTTTATAATAATCCTGGGGGTAACAGATTTTGTCCTCAACAGTGACTGAGGCAACTGCTAGAACGAGATCCACAGCATGACAGAAGATATGGGCAACAATATTTACCAAGAAAAATGATGGACAAACGCTTACAAGTCGTTACGCTGAGCTCAGGCCAAGTACCACAGATTTCAGAAAGAAGAAGAAGAAACTGGAAGGTCGAAGTGTAAACAAAGCTGTTATCAGGAGAGCCTTGAAACAACGAGGTTGTGATCAGATGATGCGCCTAGAGGTGAATTGTAGAAATGCAGTTCTCAGGGTTTTCAGAACAGAAATTGCTATTATTATTATTATTATTATAATTGTTATTATTATTATTCAGAAGATGAAACCTATTCAAAATGGAACAATCCCACCACAGGGGGCCATTGAACTGAAATTCAACGAGTGTGGTGTTCATTTGAAAGAAGTAACAGAAGGTAATAAGAAATACAGAATGAAGAGATCAGTTATCAGAAAAGAAAAACTAAATTTACAAAAAACTGTACAGATAAATAATGTAAGTAATTTATAAGTAATTTATTAAAATAAAAGGAGAATTGCTTGAGCGCAGTAATGCATTGCATCTTCGCTTGAAGTTTTGAGGTTCCAGTTGCCAAGAATGGTTTGTACTTAGTTAAGATACGCGCTGTGTGTTGTTTATTTAAAACCCGAACAAACGTAGGCCCCTAGCTGCAACCCCTTTAATTTCTTTTACTGTACCTCCTTTCATGTTTTCTCTCTCTCTCTCTCTCTTTCTTGCTCGTGAAAGATACGTTCAATTGATGAAAATCTCTCACTCTCTCTTCGGTTGTTCGTCAACGATACGCCCATCTTATGAAAAACCTCTCTCTGTCTCTTTCTTTTACAATTTAAAATTGGTCTGGTTTCAAGGGGTTCCAGTTCTCTCTCTCTCTCTCTCTCTCTCTCTCTCTCTCTCTCTCTCTCTCTCTCTCTCTCAGTCGTCCTAAACCTCGTTCTTAAGGTCCGCTAGCCCCATGCCTACCCTTCGTCTCTCTTTTCGCCTGCGTGACACCGATGTCAATTTTCTGCGCCTGCGCATGAAACCAGAATTATTTAGCTAGCATGGCAATACACGCGAAAACACTAAATCTCACGTTGTGAAGTAATTTTCCCCAAACAGAGAAACAGCAAAGTCATCGTTCGAGTTTGTAAACCACTCGTTCGCTCTCGAGTTCTTCCCGAAACCGCGCTGTCACTGTGACTGACGGAGAATTTAGTCACAGATATGCAAAGTAGACCTAGATCCTGCGACAAGTTTGTTTTCTGTTATAGATTAGATAAGTGGAAGAGGGGTATTAAACGCAGGTTTCAGAATACCCAAGGTTCTTCGTAGCGTCCCTTCGACCCCTAGCTGCAAACCCTTTCATTCCTTTTACTGTACCACCTTTCATGTTCTCTTTCTTCCATCTTGCGTTCCTCAACGCTCTCCTAACGATTGTTTCGGAGTGCAGCTGCGAGGTTTTCTTCTTGTTACACCCTTCAAAACTTTTCACTCCTTTCAATTTCCGTTTTAGCGCTGCATGACCTCATCATAGGTCCCAGCGCTTGGCCTTTGTCTTAAATTTCATATTCGATTCTATAAATAATTATATTTAAAAGATCCTATAGCGACAGTTTATCCAAGATTATCACAGGCTTGACAATTCCCCTAAAATATTTTCTTGTGTTTACTTCTGAAAACTTATTTAAGTAAGTTTTTATTTATTTATTTATTTATTTTTTAATAGTAACCATGGGATGGATCTTAGTCCTTAAATCTTTGAGCATAAAAAGGTAATTTTATTTTTAGCCCCGTCAGGACATTAATCACTAAACACTCTCGAATTAGCGCCTATGGAACTGGCAAAGTTCAAATGTGAAATTAAGAGAACGATAGGCCCAGAATCTTTGCGCTGCACACAACTGAAACAAGTAAAAAATATGCCGAAGTTTCCTCGGAGGAATCGAGTTTTCTGTACAGCGTATAATCAAGGCCACCGAAAATAGATCTATCTTTCGGTGGTCTCGGTGTAATGCTCTATGAGCCCCGGTCCATGAAACTTTAACCACGGCGCCGGCGGTGGCCTTTCCTATAGCGTTGCCAGAAGCACGATAATGGCTCATTTTAACCTTAAATGAAATCAAAACTACCGCGGCTAGAGGGCTGCAATTTGGTATGTTTGATGATTGGGGAGGTGGATGATCATCATCCCAATTTGCAGCCCTCTAGCCTCAGTAGTTTTTAAGATCTGAGGGCGGTCCGAAAAAGTGCGGACGGACAGACATAGGCAGCTCAATAGTTTTCTTGTACAGAAAACTAAAAACTGCCAGCATCACTGCCCAAATTTCTCAATTCTCGGCCTCTGTCAAGTGTCATTAACATGGTTATTGCTACCGCTTTATTAGCTGACCCTTGGCGCCCTTCGTAACAACAACACGGGGTATAAGCAGGACTCCCTGGGTATAAGGTAGCAACTCAACCCTACCATGTCCTAGTTGTAGTAGTAGTAGCAGTGAGTTGCCTTTAAAATAGCTCCCAGGATCTATGTCCTCTTCAACCGTTTCGGATTCATAAATTCTCAGGCCCAGGATTTGCCTTTGTAACGGCTCATCTCTTTCACACGAAAGATCGACGTGGTTGCCCTTTACTCTATGCTGATTCTGAGCAGAGCTCTGAGATATGCCCTGGGGAGAAACTTCTTAGGACACCAATGTCCAAGGTAGCGCCACTGACTAGCGCCATGGCAAGTCATGCCATAGACTAACCTGATTATCAATCATCATGCTTCTTTTTAAATTAATAAATGAATAAAAAAAAACCTGACGCGCGATTCTAAATCCTATTGGCATGGAAGCACCCACAAGGTATTATCCTGACTTATTCATCTGACCTTTACAAGATAAGGAACTTCTCCTGTTGGGAATGGCAGTTTTCACTGTACTATCAAAAGAGAAAGTCTTGAAGTGACTGATAAACAATCAGGTCTTATCAGCTCTTTTGCATGCTACAGATACAGAAATGAGTTCTCGATCTTGGGGTTGTGATAGGGAACTCAGGATATTTATTCCCTGTTCTTTCAAGGAAGCTCAACAGGCTAAGATGGCAGAAGCACACCATTTTATCTTGAGGACTTTGCTGGTTGAATTCATCAGTAACTTCAAAGTTTTTGTATTGTAATGAACTAGCTTCCAGTTTAGGTGGGGCCTGTTACTCCTTAGATTTTGGGTAGAGCAGGCGTTAATGGGGTATTTAGCTCTGCATAGCGCTGGTTAACGTGAGGTACGAACTTCCAGACATACTGGAAAACATACCTTTTATGTGGGCAATATCGAATTTACATCACCTTGTTAGAAGACTACAGAGTTCTGTAAAGTCTATTAAAACTATAGCAAATAGACTTTAACCCTTCAGAGTCATCACCTTGTTAGAGGTCTACAGAATTCTGTAAAGTCTGTTAAAAACTACAGCAGATAGACTTTAACCCTTCAGAGTCATCACCTTGTTAGAGGTCTACAGAATTCTGTAAAGTCTGTTAAAACTACAGCAGATAGACTTTAACCCTTCAGAGTCATCACCTGGTTAGAAGTCTACAGAGTTCTGTAAAGTCTGTTAAAACTATAGCAGATAGACTTTAACCCTTCAGAGTCATCACCTTGTTAGAAGTCTACAGAGTTCTGTAAAGTCTGTTAAAACCACAGCAGATAGACTATAACCCTTCAGAGTCATCACCTGGTTAGAAGTCTACAGAGTTCTGTAAAGTCTGTTAAAACTACAGCAGATAGACTTTAACCCTTCAGAGTCTTCACCTTGTTAGAAGTCTACAGAGTTTATCAAAGTCTGTTAAAACTACAACAGACAGACTTTAACCCTTCAGAGTCATCACCTTGTTAGAAGTCTACAGAGTTCTGTAAAGTGTGTTGAAACTACAGCAGATAGACTTTAACCCTTCAGAGTCATCACCTTGTTAGAAGTCTACAGAGTTCTGCAAAGTCTGTTAAAACTACAGCAGAAAGACTTTAACCCTTCAGAGTCATCACCTTATTAGAAGTCTATAGAGTTTATCAAAGTCTGTTAAAACTACAACAGACAGACTTTAACCCTTCAAAGTCATCACCTTGTTACAAGTCTACAGAGTTCTGTAAAGTCTGTTAAAACTATAGCAGATAGACTTTAACCCTTCAGAGTCATCACCTTGTTAGAAGACTACAGAATTCTGTAAAGTCTGTTAAAACTGCAGCAGATAGATGTTAACCCTTCAGAGTCATCACTTTGTTTTAAGTCTACAGAGTTTAGCAAAGTCTGTTGAAACTACTTCAGACAGACTTTAACCCTTCAGAGTCATCGAAAGATGCAATGGCTGTAATATGTAAAATCCAAAACAATTATTCAAAACTGGGTCATTACTTTCGTCACAAAAGTAAACAATCAAATTTGTTTACAAGTTTTTTAATCTGGTATTAAGTCTTCCATCATTAACTGAAGGAAATACAAATAACCCTACGTTGTGTTTTCTTTTGACAAATAAAATGATACTTATTGACTGTATATTCCACAGCTGTGAAGGGAGTTTTATCTATTCACCTCGAACCAAATTCAGATAAGTAACCAAAATGTAATCATATCTCCGGGTATTTTCATTGTTATCCAACTCAATATAGGGCGGATGTGTGTTTGTGTGTATGTGTGTGTATGGATTTGAAAATATGGACAACACCACAAAAATAACAACAGATAACCAACTGGAGATAATAGAGGAATGTCAAGCAAGAGTGAAAAGACAATTAGGTAAAGCTGATGAATGGTGATTGGCGTTTTCAGAAGAGCGTCAGATCCTCTTTTGAAATGTGGCTGTGGGTCAACAACCTTTGACCATGACCTTTATTTCTGATTTCGTCCGATGCAATACTGCAAACGCAGGTTTCACTCTTGGGTCCAACAACTTGTAAACTGATTTAGTGGTTACGTCAAGTACCCCCTTAGTGATAACAGTGTACTACGAAGCAGATGTCATAAATATATAATATACAATATATAGATAGATAGATAGATAGACAGACAGCTATATTAACTGTAAAACTTTTTCCAAATAATGATGTGGTTCCACTCGTTGGCTCCAAGTCCAAATCCACACAAGTTGCGATTCACCACAGCCAGCTGGCTACCAGGTGCTTAACTCACCAACTGGGAATAGCAGATTCACAGCGGGCTTTAACGCAACGTGATTAAAAGCCCCTTATGTTAACACTGAATCTATTTACATATCTAAATGTTATTTACAAATATATGTAGATATTGTGTACTGTACATACATACAAACATACTACCATACACACATACATACATACAGAACTTAATAATCACAGTAGATATTGTGTACCGGATATGCATACATACATACATACATACATACATACATACATACATACATACATACATACATAATAATTACAGTAGTTATTGTGTACCGGATATACATATACACACACAAAGATATACATAACTTAATAATCACAGTAGATATTGTGTACCGGATATACATACATAATTACATACATAGCTCAATAATTACAGTAGTTTTTGTGTACCGGATATACATACATACACATATATACGTAACTTAATCACAGTAGATATTGTGTACCGGATATACATACATACAAAACTTAATTACAGTAGATATTGAGTACCGGATATACATACATACATACACACTTACAAAACTTAATTGTAGTAGGTATTGTGTGTACAGGATATACATACATACATACATTCATATATACATACATACATACATACATACATACATACATACATACATACATACATACCTTGATAATTACATAATTTAAGACACCAGTTTGTCATAAGAGACAAATAAAAGAATAAAAATGGGAAAAATCAACAGCTGGTATGACGCCATTGACATGTGACTGAGTGCTTCCGGCCTCTTCAAAAACACGAGGCTATAATGACGTCACTTTCCCGTCTTTCGTCCACTCCAACACCAAGCTTTGGAATTCTTCCCTTTCTTCTGTGTTCCTGAAGTAGGTTTCCCTTTATTTCTCTTAAAGTAGCGAAACCCAAGTAAGCTGTTTTTATAAACCCAAAAGGAGACACGTCTCTCTCTCTCTCTCTCTCTCTCTCTCTCTCTCTCTCTCTCTTTAAATCTTCAGTTGAAAACCCTGATGGATAGTCAACAGACTATAAAAAACAATAGGCCTCCAAGAGAGAGAGAGAGAGAGAGAGAGAGAGAGAGAGAGAGAGAGAGAGAGAGAGTTTACAAGAAAAAGTACTAAATAAATAAATAAATATGAGAAAACAGAAAATAAAAACCGATACACCTGAATTTGGGAGACTTTCTCTCTCTCTCTCTCTCTCTCTTCTCTCTCTCTCTCTCTCTCTCTCTCTCTCTCTCTCTTTAAATCTTCAGTTGAAAACCCTGATGGATAGTCAACAGACTATAAAAAACAATAGGCCTCCAAAGAGAGAGAGAGAGAGAGAGAGAGAGAGAGAGAGAGAGAGAGAGAGAGAGAGAGAGAGAGAGAAAAGTATACCTTAGTTTTACCAGACCACTGAGCTGATTAACAGCCCTCCTAGGGCTGGCCCGAAGGATTAGACTTATTATTTTACGTGGCTAAGAACCAATTGGTTACTTAGCAACGGGACCTACAGCTTACTGTGGAAGAGAGAGAAAGCTAAGGTACAGGAAAAAGGTGCTGAAGAAATATAAATAAATATGGGGGGCACAGAAAATGAAACAGCCAGATCCCAGATAACCGTAAGAAGCCACAAACCAAACGAAAACACCGATGACTCATTCTAACGCGACAGAGAAAATGCATCAGTTCATTCAAATTAACGATCTGCAAACTATATATAACAAAGGCTACACCTGCGCATTGCACGGACAGTCCCCGAAACCCGAGTAGGTCTCTTGATGTCAATGAAATATAAGATAATAATTACTCACAGTGACGCCAGAAGCTCCCACTCTCCGGCGCGCCCCTCTACTAGATGCCCTACTAGATGCCCGGTTTGACAAGACACTAGTTAATTAATCCCGTTAATACCCGAGAGAGCGCGAGAATGAGCGGAACAGTATCTCCAGCCACCAGCCTTATCTCTGGTTCATTATCTGAGCTCATTATCAAACGCTATCACAGACAATTATTTGGACGATTCGTGCCACGGCCGAAAAGGCCAGTCGTTTTCGTACCCTTGGGAATACCATTGCGCAGCCAGGCTTTTTTTTTTTTTTTTTTCTTTTTAAATCGTTTATACACTTTAGAGGTTATTCAGTTAAAAAGGAAGGTGGTATCTCCTCATACTTGGCCATAGGATGTCAGTTATCAAATCCTACGTTGCAGATTTATTGTGTTGATGCAAGATGAGACAGTTTCTATTCTTAAGTGGTCTTAAGTCACTTGATGTGACATAAACACACGCAGGCACACATACACACATATATACATATATAATATACATGTGTACTATTATTATTATTATTATT
Source organism: Macrobrachium rosenbergii (assembly GCF_040412425.1). NCBI lineage: Eukaryota > Metazoa > Arthropoda > Malacostraca > Decapoda > Palaemonidae > Macrobrachium > Macrobrachium rosenbergii. Next base: position 46,382,145 of record NC_089748.1, read on the forward strand.
AAAATAGTTTAACCAGACCACTGCGCTGACTATCTCATAGGGCTGGCCATATACATGTATAAGTATATATTAACCAGACCACTGAGCTGACTATCTCATAGGGCTGGCCATATACATGTATAAGTATGTATATATATATATATATGTATGTATACACACACACACAAATGTATGCATCTGCATATAGCCTACACCTCACGTATGTAATTGTAATAGCCACAATGCCCTCTTAACTTCTCGAATAATTCACACTTTTTGGATGCGCTTGTCACTACAACAAATGCAAGAATTCTGAAGTAATTCTGATGTCCAGTAGCAGGGTTCGAACCTGCTCCCAGAGCATCAGAACGAGGTCACGTTGCCCACTTGACCACGAGGAGGATGAAAGTCTCTTGCCGCTCATACATACATTTATACACTTGTCGAATTCAGGTATATTTTTGAGAGCTGGAATAGACAATGAGATTTTAAACAAATATATATATATATACATACATATATATAAACTTATATGTATATATACATATATATACATATATACATATATATATATATATATATATATATATATATATATATATATATAGTTATTAATTCACCTTTGTAAAAAAAAAAAAAAAAATCCATTCAAAAAGAGAATTACGAATAAGTTCATCTACTCCGGCAGGGATTCGAACCCATCCCATTTTCGGAGTGAACAGAGACGATTTCCTATTTTTTTCTTTTAGTCTTTCGCGAAATTCGAGGGAAGAGACTATTGGATATTGTTCCCAAATATTTAAAGTGTTATTTCATACCTTTGTGCATACGCTGTTCTCACTACTTGTTTCTGAAATCTATTTTGAGTCCCACTTCTCTTTATTTATTATTATTATTATTATTATTATTATTATTATTATTATTATTATTATTATTATTATTATTACATGAAGGGAGTAGACCCTCGTTTAAGCATGTTCTGTTAAAATGAACGGTAACACCAGTGGAATTGATTTTTCAAAATTATTATTATTATTATTATTATTATTATTATTATTATTATTATTATTATTATTATTATTATGTGTTTGGCCTTGAGCTGAAATTATTATTATTATTATTATTATTATTATTATTATTATTATTACTATTATTATGTATATGGCCTTGAGCTGAAATTATTATTATTATTATTATTATTATTATTATTATTATTATTATTAAGTATATGGCCTTCAGCTGAAATAAAATTTATTATTATTATTATTATTATTATTATTATTATTATTATTATTATTATTATGTATATGGCCTTCAGCTGAAATAAAATTTATTATTATTATTATTATTATTATTATTATTATTATTATTATTATTATTATTATTATTATTATTATTATTATGTATATGACCTTGAGCTGAAACAAAAATTACTATTATTATCATTATTATTATTATTATGTATATGGCCTTCAGCTGAAATAAAATTTATTATTATTATTATTATTATTATTATTATTATTATTATTATTATTATTATTACGCATATGGCCTTGTGATGAATTTATTATTATTATTATTATTATTATTATTATTATTATTATTATTATTATTATTATTATTCAGAAGACGAACCCTATTCATATGGAACAAGCCCACCACAGGGGCCACTGACTTGAAATTCGAGCTTCCACAGAATATTACGGTGTCCGTTTGAAAGAAATTACAAAAGATAATAGGAAATACAGAAGGAAGAGATTGGTTATCATGAAATAAAACTATATCAACAAATGATTAAATAAATCAATAAAAATGTAAGTAAATGAACCAAAGTAACGGGAGAACTTTTTAAAGGTAGCAGTGCATTGCGTCTCCGCTTGAACTTTGTAAGCGACAAAAAATTATTATTAAAATATTATTCACACACTTCGTTTTTACCGCTACTTGTCTTATTTTAGTTTTCTGTAAAAGAGAACTATTGAGTTGGCTATTTGTCTGTCCGTCCGCACTTTTTCTGTCGGCACTCATATCTTAAAAACTACTGAGGCTAGAGGGCTGCAAATTGGGATGTTGATCATCCACCCTCCAATCATCAAGCATGCCAAATTGCAGCCCTCTAGCCTCAGTAGTTATGATTTTATGTAAGGTTAAAATTAGGCATGATCGTGCGTCTGGCACCGCTGTAGGTGCCAAAAACACAGGCCGCCACCCGTCCGTGGCTGAAAGTTTCATGGGCTGCGGCTGAGAGTTTCATGGGCAGTTTTTGTGAGTTTCATACAGGATTATATGCTGTGCAAAATACTCAGCTGCGCCGAAGAAACTTCGGAGCATTTTTTACTTGATTTTTCTCTCGAGTTCCCATTAGTGGAAAATCCCTATGAAAGATTCCAGTCGACGAATTTCAAGTTTCAATTCCCGGAAGGTCCCTATGAAAGATTCCAATCAGAAGTCGTATGTCATCTTGGTCCGGCCTCCATACGACATTAACTGTTCAGGAGAAGCGACCTTAAAAAAAATTGCATAATAGAAATACCTCCAAGGGCAGGATTAAAAAAAAAGTAAAGTACAGGGACAGGGAGGATAGGGAATGTGTCACTCTGTCTCTATCTCCTTCTCTGTGTCTGTTTCTATGTCCTTTTGTCTGTCTGTCTGTCTCTCTCTTTCTATGTCTGCCTGTCTCTCTCTGTGTCTGCCTGCCTGTATCTTTATGTTTTTCTGTCTGTCGCTTTCTCTCCGTGTGTCTCTCTCTCTGGCTTTCTGTCTCTGTCTCTCTCTCTCACTGGCTTTCTGTCTCTCTCTCTCTCTGGCTTTCAGTCTGTCTGTCCGTCTGTACGTCTCTCTCTCTCTTTCACTGGCTTTCTGCCTCTCTCTCTCTCTCTCTTTCTCTTTGGCTTTCTGTCTGTCTGTCTCTCTCTCTCTCACTGTTTGTCTCTCTGTCTCTCTGGCTTTTCTCTGTGTGTCTCTCTCTGGCTTCCTGTCTGTCTGTCTGTCTGTCTCTGTCTCTGTCTCTCTCTCTCTCTCTGTCTGTCTGTCTCTCTCTGGCTTTCTATCTCTCTCTGTCTCTGTCTCTCTTCCCATCTCCTAAGTGCAACCCAAGACTTTCTGAGGCCACTTAAGTATTCTGCGCACCTGATCTTTAGGCCAGTGGCCCTTTTACATAAACCCCTGCCCCAAAAAAAAAAAAACTCAAACAATCTAATCTCCAGCAATGACCTGACACAGGTGACCTGTGTATTTGGCATCATTGTCCCTGCGAGCATTACTGAAGCCCACATCAAGCATTTAAGTGAATCAGGATCTTTCAAAGGAACTGAACTGAATCTATCTCCTTCATTGTTAGGCTTGGTTTGAACATTTAACGCCCAACAGAGTCTTAGATTCTCGTGTGTATGTCTCAGTGTTGAATGTGTACGGTTTTATTTCTGATATAAGGATTATTACCATGAGAAAAATATGCAGTTGTATGTATGTATGTATGGAGGTATGTGTGTATGTATGTATGTATATATACATATATTCATAAATATATATATATATATATATATATATATATATATATATATATATATATATATATGTATGTATGTAAATATATATTCATATATATATATATATATATATATATATATATATATGTATGTAAATATATATTATATATATATATATATATATATATATATATATATATATATATATATATATATATATATATATATATATATATATATATATATATATATATATATATATATGAGAATATTTATTCGAAGGTCTGACAAGCTGCTGGAACTTGAGATTTGAAATGCAATTGTCTTTAAATAAGGGATCATTTGCCCCGTTTGGGTAAAATTCCTGAATAAAATGCGAGGGTGGGTGTGGGGGGAAGATGGTTAGGGCCGCTGGAGGAAACGAATAGCGAAAGAAAGTGAAAGACTTGAATGATGAATAAAGCAGGTTATGATCATTCAAGGGCAAAGTTCCTCAGAGACTGAGTGATTGATTCACTGATTGATTGAGACAGTGGAGGGGAGTTGGAGTGGTTGGACAGCAAGATAAAAATAGGAGATGAGAGCACAAGGATCTAAGAAGTCATAATTAGAGAGGTTGGACAGCGAAAACGAAGTAATGAAGCGGGAGTGAAGGTCAAGTGAAAGGTTAGAAATTGGGCGGAGCTAGGGGCCGAATGGAGACTGCAAACACCCTTTCAGTGATTGAAAGAGGCTCATAGTAGCATGAGTCTTGAAATGGAGAAACAAATCCACAGTTATCTATGGGGACAAATGTATCTAAATTAATTATAAATATATATATATATATATATATATATATATATATATATATATATATATATATATATATATATATATATATGCATACATATACATGTATATATATAGTATATATGAACGTATGTCTCTGTGTACTGGTCTGAGTTAACGAACACAGAACAGTTATGTATGAGGACAAATATATATCTAAAAATAACTCTACATAGAGACCTCGGGAATCTGTTCGTCAGACTGAAAAGAGGAATCGAACAGATTCCCGAAAGCTCTCTATTTAGGATTATTCTAAAATATATTTGTACCCATACACAACAGTGGATTTGTTTCTCCACCCTTCGGTAATGCTTACAGTGCTCCACCCACTCTGAGGGGACGATGGTCTATGGACTGCTGTGGAAAATCGTAAATAACTCAGACTCAATTGTCTGAACCAAAATGGACAGACAACTGTGAAGAAATCATTTCAGACCGGTAAAATTTCGGTCAAGTGTTGGTCCAACGTGGCCTTAGAAGCTACATAACACTCGCATGTGACAGGTCAAATTAAAAAAAAAAATTCGGAACTCATATTCTTCTTTAAATATTAAATTTATTAACTCGATCGAGGTATACGACTCAGTAACTCAAATACCATCAATATAGAATTTGAATTTATAGGTCAATATTTTCCTTCTTTTGGAGTCTGCAATGAACTATCTGCACTGGTAAAATGTCAAAATGGGGTCTGACCGATAAGCCCCAACATTTTCCTATTTCTAATTAATTTTTTTAAGAAGTTTTTGACGTTGTCAGATTGAATTCTGGCATTCACATTCATTTCTATTAACCTTTATCTGTGCGACAAACCATCAAACATGTCGTCAAAGACTGAAAAAAAAACTCCTTTTACGTCTTAGAGCTCATTCCTAATTGTTTCTTGGCCCCCCGCCCAGGGGGGAGGGGTTTAGTGGGGGGATAACTTGCTCCTGACGGGTCGCAGCAGGTGAAATGAACTGATAGGTCCAGCTATCCTGGAAACCAAAGTTCTGAAGAAGATTAAATAACGATCTCTCTCTCTCTCTCTCTCTCTCTCTCTCTCTCCAGGGCCATGCGCACTGTCATACACATACACGTACAGACATGCGTCTACATCCAGCCACCACACGTATACATATGTATACAGATACGTGTACAAAATATTAAAATTCCATAATGGGAAGTTCATGTGTCATTGATAAAATATACTTCATAAAACAACTGTGGACATATTTATAGCTGTATGTATGTATATATACATACAGTATATACATATACTGTATAATATATATACATACACATATATATATATATATATATATATATATATATATATATATATATATATATAATAACGTAATCAAATCATTACGTTGTAATGACTGAAATTTAGTCATCACGTAATGCAATTTAGGACATTTGATCCCCCAGGAGCCAGTACTAAACACGGCGAACATTTGACTTCAGGGGGACTAGTATTAGTAAACCCGGCGAAACAGTGTAGGTGACTCACTGCTTCTGCCGTGTTTAGTACTAGCCCTGGGGGATCAAATGTCCCAAGTGCATTACGCGTGATGACTGAAATTTCAAAGCCACACATGTAATGACTGATTACGCATGTTGACTGTAACACACACACACACACACACACACACACACATATATATATATATATATATATATATAAAGATATATATATATATATATATATATATATATATATATATATATATATATATATATATATATATATATATACACACACACACACAATGTCATGATGCCGTGGAAATATCAAATCTGATCACTTAGAAGCAAGCATTTTATTTTTTCTTTTTCTAAGAGTGAATGAATTCCAGCGAGCATACAAAAGAATCTGCACGATGGACAAGCCCATGTGTAGTGATGAGGCTCTAGATTAAAAAAAAAAAGCCTGCTGTAGGCCTCTGGGTTCGGAACAACCAGCAGAGACGAGGCAGTGCGGACGGGCCAAACCGGAGAATAGTGACAGAAAGATGACAATCTCCTGTAAACCGACGTCTGTCATTTCTTTGTCTGTCTGTCACTAATCACGGCTTCCTTGTGAGATGTAAAACCCTGTGTTAGCCCTGTTCGTCAATGGCTGGAAAGGAGGCAACCTCTCCGCAAAGTGGCGATGTAACCTCTCCCGCAGACGTGGTGAGGTAACATCTCCGGCAGACGTGGCGAGGTAACATCTCCCCCCCCCCCGCAGACGTGGCGAGGTAACATCTTAACAGCGACGGCGAGTAAAAATTTCCGGCAGACGTAGCGAGGTAACATCTCCGGAAAGATGGCGAGGTAAAATTTCCGGCAGACGTAGCGAGGTAACATCTCCGGAAAGACAGCGAGGTAACATCTCCAGAAAGACGTAGCGAGCTAACATCTCCCGAAAGACGTGGCGAGGTAACCTCTCCGGCAGACGAGTCCTGCTCATCCCCATATGCATAGTTGAATACAGCTCATGTAACACTCATCATACACAGGTGTACACACATACCAGGCGAGCCGTTTGGAGTCTGACTGGACGCTGTCCGGTTGTATGGGAGAGAGAAAATGGGAGGGGGGGTTAGGGGAGAAGGTAGGACAAACATGCATTTCAGGAAGAGGACAGGTTTTTATGGCCGTCGTAGTGACAGATTGATGGACGTCAGTTGACCGTGACCCCCCCTCAAGATCCTCTTGCATCTGGCAGGTCGAGTTTATATGGTTGCGAGGGCAAAGAGATGGTTAATACACGCACAGATTCTCAATCGACGCGTTCTGTTGGAAGGTTATATAAAGAAATATTGACGACAACCAGTCAGATCCGTGAGCAATTCCTCGCCTGGATTTTGCTCTTCTTCAGTAAAATATTTTACGACCAGACGACAGAAGTGTCACGACGGTTCTTTCAAACTCTAAACAAGAAGGATTCGATCACACCATCAACTGCAAGAAGCGAAATGAATATAAAAAGAAACTCTCACAACACCACAACACGTTTATTCACAACCGTATTTACAAAGAAAACAAAATGTTGCTCTCCCACAGCTTTCATTCAACGTGATCCACAACAAAACAAATCAAAGCAGTTATAGACAGAGGGAAAAAAAGAGACAGTGATATTTCTCCACTCGCAATCGCAGACTGGTTTAGGGGTTCCGAGATGACTCGGGGAGAAGAAGATGCTCGAGAGAAGACGCCGACAGTGACCAGGTTCCTGTGACTGCTCGATTACGTCTTGAATAGTCGGGATGGTCCGAGTGCCGACAGCAGGCAAACAATGATTCATTTCGGCTACAGATTGTTGGAATCGCCGAGGGAAGATGGCCCTGTCTAGATTCCGTCCGGGGATAAAGAGAAGGAAGTGGAAGGGGGAGGGGGAGGGAGGGAGAGGAGAGGGGGTGACGTGTAATTCTTTCTTCCTTTAAATCTTCAGCTGAAACCCTTTTTGGACAGAGTCAACAGACCAGAATTAACCCGAGAGGGCTCTAAAGGGAAATCAGTCTGCAGAAAGAGAGAGAGAGAGAGAGAGAGAGAGAGAGAGAGAGAGAGAGAGAGAGAGAGAGAGAGAGAGAGAGAGAGAGAGGTTACAGGAAAAGGTGATAAATAAATTAAATAAATTAATACGAGGGAGTAGAAAATAAGATCGATACACCTGAATTCAGATGTCAGCAGAGAGAAGGAATGAATTTGCTCCTCGCCTAAACATTTGGAGGCCAGATGATTCCACAACTACACTACGTAAACTATTCCGCATTTTAGTCGTAGCCATGATAAAACAACTAGCAGACCGAGTAGTATTAGCCCTGATACTAGAAAATAGCACGCTTCAGAGCGGCAGCCTGTAGAGGATGTTTGTCGTTGTTGTACATTTTATACAACAAACATGATGAACTCACTTTACTTCTGTGCTGCAAGTCAACATTAAGAGTTGGCAAAATAAATCTGACTGATGGCATAGCTATCCAAGAGTTGGAGATGAGAGTCAGCACCAGAAGACCACACTGGACACTGGATAACAAGGAAGAAGAAAAGAACTAAAACACTTAGGTAGAAGAGCTTCGTCAGAAAACAGTCGAAAACATTTCCGCAAGGTACCAACTTTCTGAGAAACGGAGGGAGCGATATTATGCACATGCTTCTCTAAAAGCAATTTCTCACCAAAAGCTACGCCTGTAATTAAGAGAGTCACAGCGCCACTTAAAGGTGACTCAGCATGCCCCAAAGCCTAATCCATCCATGAAAGGAACATACCGCTAATGCTGGGCGCTGGGACTCATGAAGGGCTGGTCTAGCGTATGATAGGGAAATTGAGAGCAAAAAGATTTGAAAGGTGAAACAGGGGAAAACAACGCTGTTGCACAAGGAAACAATTAAGAAAGGATGGAAAGTAAGATGGGAGAAAGAGAATATGAACGGAGGCACAAAAAAGGGAATAAAAGCGGTTACAAGTTGAGACCGAAGGGGCGCTGCAAAGAACCTTAAGTAATGCCTACAGTGCATTGAGTGAGGTGCACTGACGGCACTACCCTCCCCTTCGGGACTACTCCATGAATACGTGTCAGATAAAAGTCCTTTAGGTTGACCTAATTTCCCAAAAGCTCCTTATGGTCGACCTACGACACGGCTTGACCTTCTTTCCTAAAGGTCCCTTAGACTGATCTATTTTTCCAAAATGTCATCGTGGCAGACCTATTTTTCCAAAAGGGCCTTTAGATTGACCTATTTTTCCAAAAGATCCTTTTGGTTGACCTATTTTCCCAAAAGTTCCTCTTGGTATACCTATTTTTCCAAGAGTTCCTTTAGGTGTAAATATTTTTCCAAAAGATCCTTTAGGTTGACCTAATTTCCCAAAAGGTCCTTTTGGTCGACCTACGACACGGCTTGACCTTCTTTCCTAAATGTCCCTTAGACTGATCTATTTTTCCAAAAGGTCCTCGTGGCAGACCTATTTTTCCAAAAGGTCCTTTAGGTTGACCTATTTTTCCAAAAGATCCTTTTGGGTGACCTATTTTCCTAAAAGTTCTTTTTGGTGTACCTATTTTTCCAAAAGTTCCTTTTGGTGTACAGATTTTTCCAAAAGATCTTTAGGTTGACCTAATTTCCCAAAAGGTCCTTATGGTCGACCTACGACACGGCTTGACCTTCTTTCCTAAAGGTCCCTTAGACTGACCTATTTTTCCAAAAGGTCCTCGCAGACCTATTTTTCCAAAAAGGTCCTTTAGGTTGATCTGGTTTTTCCAAAAAAAGATCCTTTGGTTGACCTATTTTCCCAAAAGTTCCTCTTGGTGTACCTATTTTTCCAAAAGTTCCTTTTGGTGTACAGATTTTTCCAAAAGATCCTTTAGGTTGACCTAATTTCCCAAAAGGTCCTTTTGGTCGACCTACGACACGGCTTGACTTTCTTTCCTAAAGGTCTCTTAGACTGACCTATTTTTCCAAAAGGTCCTCGTGGCAGACCTATTTTTCCAAAAGGTCCTTTAGGTTGACCTATCTTTTCAAAAGGTCCTTTTGGTGTACATATTTTTCAAAAAGGTCTTTTTAGTTGATCTATTTTTCCAAAAGGTCCTTTTTGGTGTAAATATTTTTCCAGAAGATCCTTTAGGTTGACCTAATTTCCCAAAAGGCCCTTTTGGTCGACCTACGACACGGCTTGACCTTCTTTCCTAAAGGTCCCTTAGACTGATCTATTTTTCCAAAAGGTCCCAGTGGCAGACCTATTTTTCCAAAATGGCATTTTTTCTCCCAACTAGCGACACAGCCAGGCCAGTTGGTGGCCTGGAATTTTAATCAGACTGTGTCATTCAAGTGCATCATCATCATCATCATCATCATTATCATCCCTGGTACATTTACCGTGGAGGTGATGATGTCCGCAGATAATGAGGAAATGATTCTCTATCTCGTCAGCATATGTCGGCAAAGAGCTAAGAATACCGGGCAATGTTGACACTGTCCCAAGATGCAATCACAAAAGCGTATATTAAAGTCACATTCCAATCGGGAGGTTTCCTATTGCCGGTTCTTACGGAGGCTTGTTGTATAGATAACGACCCCATTATCACTTGTATTTGCGAATCAGCCAAGTGATTATAAGCATCATGAAGGTAAATACCTGTTTAATGGCACAAAAAAAAAAGGAAAAATTCAGCTTGAAGACCCAGAAAAAAACCTGTTTGTATAATTTTCTGTTAAACCATTTTCAAACGAGAGGAAAAAAAAATTAGGGGTTTCATACAGATAGATTGGAAAAAATTAAGGGAAATTCATAATATACCTGCTGAAATGGCCTACAGAGGCTCACAGTGGATGGGGCAACGCAGAAGATTCCTATCTACTTTTACTTTGCTGAATAATGAAACGTGAAAAGAAATTCCATCGTAACTGATAAGAATTGAATTGAACTGAATATAGAATTTAGGTTAAAGGTTGCGACTGGGACCTATGAGGTCATTCAGCGCTGAAACGAAATTGACAGGTAAAGGTTTGTGGCAGTAACAGGAGTGAAAACCTCAAAGCAGTTGGCACTATGAATCTATTATATGGGAGAGAGGTAGGAAAGTAAGGTGGAAGAAAGATAACAGAAAGGAGGTACAGTAAAAGGGACGAAAGGGCTGCAGTTAGCCAAAGGCACATGCAAGATCCTGGTGATGCTACAGCGCACCACATAAGGTGCACTGACGGCACTACCCCCCTAAGGGGGTGTGAAGGGGGAACTGATAAGGAAACTATAAAGCTTGCGTAGTGCAAAATGACTAGAACTCGATATGGCGTTTGTACAAAGTACCTTTTTCTTTTATATATTTATTATTATTATTATTATTATTATTATTATTATTATTATTATATTATTATTATTATTGGAGAAACAAAACCGTTTATGTAAGGTGGAATGGAACAAATTCCCGAAAGCTCTATATAAACATTCATTTTTTAAAATATATTTGTACCCATACATATCTGTGGATTTGTTTCTCCATTGCAAGACTCGTGCTAGCGAGTATTTTTAATAATAATAATAATAATAATAATAATAATAATAATAATAATAATAATAATATTATTATTATTATTATTATTAATATTATTATTATTATTATTATTATTATTATTATTATTATTATTATTATTATTATTATTATTATTATTATTATTATTATTAGTCAGGGGTCATAAGCTTGAAGTTCAAGCTTCCAAACATTATAGTGTTCATTTGTAAGAAGTAACAGAAAGTAATAAGAAATACAGAAAGAAAAGGAAAAATAAATTAATAAATAAAAAAAACTGAGAAAAATGTAAGTCAATTGTAAAACACAATGAGAATTGCTTCAGGGTCGTAATGCATTACATCTTCGCCTGAACTTTTGAGGTTCCGGTTGCACAACTTACCCAGAACTCAACTGATCTGAGGAAATTTGAATTAGGCCAATGGCTGTGCTTTGCATTGCACTCTCCACAAACTGCAAATGAAGCTTTTGAAACCTGTGACTTAGCCATAGAAATCCTCTCCAAGAGAGGGTTATATAAAGAATCGTCACATACACACACACACACACACGCGGGCGCGCGCGTAAAGACAGAGTTGATAACGAATAATGGCGGACGCCATTAAGTATAAGCTTGGCTGTGGACTTGTTTCATAAGAATAGGGTTCATCTTCTGAATAATAATAATAATAATAATAATAATAATAATAATAATAATAATAATAATAATAATAATAATAATAATAATAATAATAATAATAATTATGTATATAAAACACCATATTCTTTTGGAACCCTGAATTTCAAGTCAATGGCCCCTGTGGTGAGCTTGTTCCATATCAATAGGGTTGATCTTCTGAATAATAATAATAATAATAATAATAATAATAATAATAATAATAATAATAATAATAATAATAATAATAATGTATATAAAACGCCATATTCTTTTGGAACCCCGAATTTCAAGTCAATGGCCCCTGTGGTGAGCTTGTTCCATATGAATAGGGTTCATCTTCTGAATAATAATAATAATAATAATAATAATAATAATAATAATAATAATAATAATAATAATAATGTATATAAAGCGCCATATTCTTTTGGAACCCCAAATTTCAAGTCAATGGCCCCTGTGGTGAGCTTGTTCCATATGAATAAGGCTCACCTTCTGAATAATAATAATAATAATAATAATAATAATAATAATAATAATAATAATAATAATAATAATAATAATGTGCCTTAATCTAACGACTCTATTTTCTGCACCGATTACAATATAGGCACCCTAGCAAGAATGATAATTTCCTTCATTGGCTTGTTATTTATATCAGCTCCTTTGAAGCTTGGGTCTCCAGTTCTCTGGTATTCAGGATAATCCCTGAAAATTCAATTTATTGCCCTCTCCTCCTAATGTACTCACTGGACCGGTACAGAAAAATGCCAAGGACTGGTGAATGTCCCCATACGTCATGCCTCGCATCTCTTTAGCCAGTGTCCTTGCAAGTAAAATGGGGAAAAAAATAAATTCTTGATAATATTATTCACCACGACCATGCTTGAGATAAGAGAGAGAGAGAGAGAGAGAGAGAGAGAGAGAGAGAGAGAGAGAGAGAGAGAGAGAGAGAGAGACCTCACACACCTCATAATATCAGATCGTAATTACTGGATATATCGCCGCACATTTTTTGTTACATTATTATTTTTATTATTATTATATTGTTATTATTATTATTATTATTATGAACCCCAATTCGGCCAGTGACTTGAAATTCAACCTCCCAAAGAACATGGAAGTGTTCATTTAAAAGAGGTTACAGAGGATGATAGGAAATAAAGAAAGAAGAGATCAGTTATCGAAAAATAAAAAAAGGGATAAATGAATAAATGAATAAATGAATAGATAAACAGATAAGAATATAAACAGATTATTAAAATACAACGTGAATTATTTTAGAGTAACAATTCATTTCATCTTTGCTTGAATATCTTAGATACTCACTCATTCAGTTCACAGTGAGGTCGCAGAGGAGTTGTGGTCAGTAAGATGTGTTTTCCATTCTGCATGACCTAGCGAGCACGGTCACTTGGGAGGTCAGAAGGGTCACCTGTCGAGGGGTATGGGTGGGGGTGGGGAGGTTAAGAGGACCTGTCATCTCAGGTATGCCCCTGACCTTAGACGGTTTGTATATGGAAGTGAAGTTACTCTGGGTTGTGAGTTTGTTACTTAGACGAATAAATGCATTATCTCGTGGTGGGGGGGGGGGGTTGTTATGCCAAGCTAAGTTCTCTCCCCTTTGTGTTTTAGATTGTATGTATAGGTTTTGAATTTTGTAATAATAATAATAATAATAATAATAATAATAATAATAATAATAATAATAATAATAATAATAATAATAATAATGAAGCAACTCATTTACAAATCGGATTCCAAAAGTTGAAGTATATTAAGAAAATGTTGCAAGACTTTGGTAATTAGGAATGATGGTACTTTATACCCTATGCGTGTAATGTTTTGGACTGACACAAACACACACATATGTGTGTGTATATGTATATATATATATATATATATATATATATATATATATATATATATATATATATATATATATAAAAGATAGATATATAAGGAATAAAACCACAACATCTCTGGGAGACAAGACCTGACTTCAGAG
>NC_089748.1:46406097-46448597 GCF_040412425.1 Macrobrachium rosenbergii
CTGTGGAAGTCTCCCAGAGGATGTTGTGTAGCCTACTTAGGACCTCAAAATTTCAAGCGAGGATGCAATGTATTATTGACCTAGAGCAAGTTTCCTTGTATTTTAATAATTTATTTACGTTTTATCTAGTTCATTAACTTGTTAATCTATTTTCTCTCTAATAAGTGATCTCTTTCTTCTGCATTTCCCATTACCTTCTGCAACTTCTTTCAAATGAAAACTGCAATACTCTTTCGAAGCTTGAATTTCAAGTCAGTGGTCCTTGCGGAGGGGTTGGTTCCATATGAACAGGGGTTTATCTTCTGAATCGTAAAACTAATAATAATAACTTTTACTATCAATGTTACCCTTTGATTTCACCCAATCGGTGGAATCAAAGAGGAGTCCAAGTATCATGTACCTCAGATTCAAAATTCGAAAAGCTCAGTTTTGGCTCTTAACGGTCAACGAAAAGATTGCCCGACTGACTGGGTAACAGAAAAAGCTACTCCCAAGAGCTCCATATACGACTTAATACTATTATTATTACTATTATTATTATTTCGGTGGATGAAGCCTATTCACACGGAACAAGCGCACCAAGGGGGCCACTGACTTGAAATTCAAGCTTCCAAAGAATGTTGGTTTCAACTCCCCATCGCAGACCCTAAACAGCGGCAGTAACTGATCACGGTACAGAACCAGTGATTTTTCATCGCCTTAGGGGAGCCGCGAACTCGCGACATCCGAGCAGCATGTCACGACACTAGCGACCATACCAGCGAACCAACTAAAGGGAACATCTGACCTCCGCCAAGCGATTATAAACTCTGTAGATTCAGATCACAGACGCCAGACCATAGACGGCTGCAACTCTGTCAAAAGCGATGACATTCATGACTCCTGGGTGATTTAAGAAGCATCATACGCAGAGAGACAAAGGTCATACGTGCGATTTACGACCGTAGAGCGGATTCTCAATTCATTATGACGCAAATCGGCTGATGCCTAAATTCAAGTAAACAAGAAAATGTGAAGGAGTAGACGACACGCCGCTGTAAATGAATCAGCAAGACGGAATTGACAAATCCTTATTTTCACTTTGGCTCGACATCCATTCTGGGTAAAATCTCTTAGTTTTAAAATCTCTTAGTTTTTTTATTTTACAGCAGCACATTTGTCACTGTTCTCGGTTTGGCATTAGGGAGTTTCCTCATTATTATTATTATTATTATTATTATTATTATTATTATTTATTATTATTATTCAGAAGATGAAACCTATTCATATGGAACAAGCCCACCACAGGGGCCACTGACTTGAAATTCAAGCTTCCAAAGAATATTAAGGTGTTCATTAGGAAGAGGTAAGAGGAGGTAAAGGGAATCACATAAAGAAGAGATGCTACTTAATAAAAACGAAAAAATTAATTAATAAATCATTGTTATTATTATTATTAATGTTGGACAATTATTGTTTAATACTGACGTAGAAGAGAAATGAATTATGGGGAAGACTGAGAAGACTCAATATGAAATAAACTCAGAAGATGCAAGCATCATATTATTATTATTATTATTATTATTATTATTATTATTATTATTATTATTATTATTATTATTATGCTGAAAGTTCTACCCCACTTCGTGACTGATATTGCCTAAAGTCAAGGAATAACCCAAATCAGAGAGAGAGAGAGAGAGAGAGAGAGAGAGAGAGAGAGAGAGAGAGAGAGAGAGAGAGAGAGAGAGAGAGAGAGTTTGGTCAGTTAGGGTTTTGATTATGTAATAAGGAGTAAGAGGAAGATAAGGATTAAAACAGGAAAAGGAGAGAGAGAGAGAGAGAGAGAGAGAGAGAGAGAGAGAGAGAGAGAGAGAGAGAGAGAGAGAGAGAGAGATTAATAAATAGCAGTTCAATGTCGAGGATAAAATGGATCCTTGTTCGTCATATGGTTGCACTTAAGGGGCATTAGTTAACACAGCTACCCTATAAAAAAAAAGGGGGCGGGGGGGAAGACATTGCAGACTTCTTAGCAAATGAAAAATACCGCTAGACTTTATAAACTGGCAAAAAATGTGCCGAAGTTTCTTCGGCGCAATCGAGTTTTCTGTGTAGCCGCTACAGCGTATAATCAAGGCCACCGAAAACATCTATCTTTTGGTGGTCTCAGTATAATACAGCATGAGCCGCAGTCCATGAAACTTTAACCACAGCCCGGTGGTGGCCTATCCTATATCGTTGCCGAAAGCACGGTTATGGCTAACTTGACCCTTAAATAAAATAAAACTACTGAGGCTAGAGGGCTGCAATTTGGTATGTTTGATGATTGGAGGGTTGATGATCAACATTCCAATTTGCAGCCCTCTAGCCTCAGTAGTGTTTAAGATCTGAGGGCGGACATAAAAAGTGCGGACAGAAGAAAGTGCGGACGGACGGACAAAGCCGGCACAATAGTTTTCTTTTACAGAAAAATAAAACTTGGTTTCTGCTTCATTCAGAAGAAAATGCAAGAACCTCCCAACTCATCCTTATCCACCTACTGTAATAATTCTTGAAGATTATTTTCGATATGGAAATTAAGATTTAAAAAATGCATTGTTACGAGAGATGTACATGGTAGGGCTTATTGGCTGGGCGTTGGGCTTCAACGCCCAAGATATATATAATGATACGTTTTAATGACAAGCAAGAATCTTAGAATTCAGCAAATTGTAAGTTCCTTTTTAAAGAGAATTTATTACAGAGATTTCTGTTTTTGTCGTATGTATTTATTTTTGTATTTAGTTCTCAATTGCTTATTCACAATATTCAGTTACTGTAATTGATGTGAATGAAGGCTTGTACAATGTACCTGGGAAACTTTTGTAAATGCTTATTATTATTATTATTATTATTATTATTATTATTATTATTATTATTATTCAGATGAACCCTATTTACATGGAACAAGCCCACAAAGGCCACTGACCTGAAATTCAGGCTTCCAAAGAATATGGTGTTCATGTGAAAGAAGTTACAAAAGATATTATTATTATTATTATTATTATTATTATTATTATTATTATTATTATTATTATTATTATTATTATTATTATTATTATTATTCAGAAGACATACCCCTGTCCATATGGAACAAGCCCACAGGTGCCACCGACGTGAAATTTAGGCTTCCAAAGAATATGGTGTTCATACGAAAGAAGTAACAGAAGGTAACAGGAATTACAGAAAGAATAGATCAGTTACAAGAAAACAAAAAAATATCAATAAAATAATAAATAGATAGGTAGACATATAAATAAACTGTCGAAATACGAGGTGAAATGTTTTATGGCAGCAATATTAAAAATACGTACAGGGAAGTGAAGTGTTGTAAAATTTTATTAATAACTACAATACGTGTAACTGCGTTTGAATGAGGACTTATAAAATGGACATTGGCAGTTCTTGCAAATGAGTCCTTATCAACGGGACGTGAACAGAAACAGCTGTGTGTCAGTGCTTGCCGAAAGCAATATTGTTAATAATGAGATTTTAATAACAAATGACGTTCTGATTGATTGATTGATTGATTTACAGATTTTAGGCATACATACATTTCAGGGCTTGTTCACTGGACATTAGATTCCGTTAAAATCGAAGCTTACTAATTGTGTTAGCCCTTCGTTGAGTGAGTCGGTAGAGCTTCGGACTGTCACTCGATGGGCCGGAGTTCAATTCCCCAGCCGGCTGATGAAGAGTAAGAGGAGTTTATTTCTGGTGATAGAAATTCATTTCTCCCTATAATGTGGTTCGGATTCCACAATAAGCTGTAGGTCCCACGTTGCTAAGTAACCAATTGGTTCTTAGCCACGTAAAATAAAAGTCTGATCAACTTCGCCAGCTCCTAGGAGAGCTGTTAATCAGCTCAGTGGTCTGGTAAAACTAAGGTATACTTAACTTAACTAATTGTGCTTTGGCAACCATTTTGAATGAGGCAGTATTTCATGAACTGAGTCAGCGGTGGCCAGTTCTCAATTATTCATTTTGTAATTAACGTTCGACCGGGTCATTAAACTTGTAATAAGTGAAGAAATACATTTGGGATTGACTTTTTACTTCTAAGAACATCTATTTGTGTGTATATATATATATATATATATATATATATATACAAACGTTAAGCTACAAATGTCGTTTAATATCCAATTCGCTCCTACCTTGCAAATAATATCCAAGGGGAATTATAAATGATAAGTAGTTCGTCACCTGGGAGATTCGATCCCCTGACAGTGATAACCTCCGACCTCAGTGATGAGTACTCTACCTTTCGTCACTCAAGTTGGAGGTTGTAGCTGTCGGGAGTTCGAATCTCCCAGGTGACGAATCGTTTATCAGTTATAACTCTTTTTCAGTATTAGTTCCCACGCAGAGCAAGTTGGATATTAAATAACATTTGTAACTTAATGTTTGTGAATGTGAGCAATGTTAAGATGATGTGATAAAAACTGATTTATATACAATTGTATGTATATATATATATATATATATATATATATATATATATATATATATATATATATATGAACAAAGTTACAGCCACGAAGGAAAGAGTGAAACAATGAGATACTAAGCACTTTCGTCTTATTAACCAGACTTGGTCACAGCAACTTTTACCATGTCTTGGTAATAAGAGGAAAGCAATTAACATCTCATTGTTCAACTTTTCCCTTCGTAGATGTAACTTTGCTCATATAATCATCACGTTTTTACCTTTTCGTGATTTAAAATCAAATATATATATACATATATATACACACATATGTGTGTGTATATACATAACTTTTTTTATCAAGCCTGTACACCCATAAGCAAACATGAATACAGATGATCATGACCTTTTATGTAGTCATAGGACCTGCTCGTATACCACTAAGAATCCCATACAGTTTAAGAATCACTGTAAATAGCAATTGTTCTCTATGGAAAACGCATAAGAAAGAACGTATTGTAGTTATTAATAAAATTTTACACTTCCCAGTACGTATTTTTAATATTGCTGCCATAATACATTTCACCTTGTATTTCGAAAGTTTATTCATATGTCTTCCTATCTATTTATTATTTTGTTGATATTTTTTTCTTCTCTAGCAACCGATCTATTCCTTCTGTAATTCCTGTTACCTTCTGTTACTTCTTTCAGATGAACACCATATTCTCTGGAAGCCTGAATTTCACGTCAGTGGCCCCTGTGGGCTTGTTGAAGGAGTAAGAAAATGTGCACAAGTAACTTTACCCCTGCCTTGCACAGGTCTCTCAGTGGGGAGTGGAACCATGTGCATGAATCACATGAACACATGCGTCCGCCTCATGTGGTAATGGGAAGTTAATACGTCGCTCTTGCTGTACATCACAGGAGATACTAACTACAGCTACAAGGGCCCAGTCCAGATCAGAAGGGGGACCCCAAGACTTCAAGCTCTTGAGGTTTGTCTAACGAAACGCCCCTGAATTTTAATCAAGGTCTCCCCGGGTTGCGAACAAGCTTGGACTTAGCCTTTTTCTTCTTTCTTTCTTTAAATCTTCGGCTGAAAACCCTTGTGGACACTCAACAGACTATATAAACCTAAACCCAAAGGCTACACATAGGGAAATCAGCCCAAGTTATGGGAACGGGTGATAGGTAAATAAATATGAGGGAATACAAATATAAAACCGATACACCTGAAATTCAGGAGACCTCTCTCTCTCTCTCTCTCTCTCTCTCTCTCTCTCTCTCGTTTTCTCTCCAAATCTCCATCCGAAAACCCTTATGGACAGTCAACAGACTATATAGGCTAAACTCCAACGGCTACAAACGGAATTCAGTCTGCAGAGAGAGACAAGTTATGGGAACGGGTGAAAGGTAAATATATATGAGAGAATAGAAATATAAAACCCGTACACTTGAAATTCAAGAGACCTCTCTCTCTCTCTCTCTCTCTCTCTCTCTCTCTCTCTCTCTCTCTCTCTCTTTAAATCTCCAGCTGAAAACCACTTATAAGCAGAGTCAACGCACTATAATAAACCAAAGAATTCCTGAAGGAATATCAGCCTACAAAGAGAGAGAGAGAGAGAGAGAGAGAGAGAGAGAGAGAGAGAGAGAGAGAGAGAGAGAGAGAGACCAAAGTTATGGGAAAGCGTGATAAATAAATAAATATGAGGGAACAGAAATATAAAACTGATACACCTGAAACTCAGACCTCTCTCTCTCTCTCTCTCTCTCTCTCTCTCTCTCTCTATCTTTAAATCCTTCAGCTGAAAACCCTTGCAAGCAGAGTCAACGGACTAAAATAAACCCAAGAATCCTTGCAGGGAAATCAGCCTTCAGAGAGAGGCCCAAGTTATGGGAAAGCGTGATAAGTAAATAAATATGAGATAACAGAAAAATAAAACCTGTATACACCCGAAATTCAGGAGACTTCAGCAGCAGCGGAGAGCAGGAATGAAGTTGCTCCTCGCTTCTTAAACACTTGGAGATCGGAAGATTCCTTAATTACACCAGGCAAACTATTCTTCACATTGGCTGTGGCCAGGATAAAACTCCCAGCAAAGTGAGCAGTATTAAACCAGATGCCAGAGAACGCTGCAGAGCATCCGGAACTTCGCTCATGACATATCGTCCTGTGACTTTGAACGGACGTATCGTTTGCATTATTTATGTTAGAACGATGGCTTGTAATGACCCCATGCTGGTGCTGTTGCGGGAACCTCCCTCTCCCCGCACCCCAACCCCATACCCCTCCCTCTAATTAGCAGTTGCCACATCTGTAAATAAGTATGATGGCAACTCGGTATTCCGAAGCATAATCTATTTTCCAACTACGTCAAGTTCTGCATATTGGATTTTCTTCCCTGGAAATGTACGTCCCTGTTTTGCTCGTACATCTGATCCTGGGGAGGATAAACCACTGTCACATACGTTGTTTCTGGAGTTCTTTATGTTGTTGCTGAGACGTTGTCCTTACATTTTTATTTATATATATATATATATATATATATATATATATATATATATATATATATATATATATATATTTATCTATCTATCTATCTATCTATCTATCTATCTATCTATCTATCTATCTATCTATCTACCTATCTACATATATATATATATATATATATATATATATATATATATATATATATATATATATAGTGCAGCAAATATATATTATATTATATATTATATATATATATGTGTGTGTAAAAAGTGTGTGTGGTGTAAAATATATGTATATACACACATAGATAAAGAAATAAATATATATATATATATATATATATATATATATGTATATATATATATATGTATAAATATATATATTATATATATACTGTATATATACGAGTATATATACTCTTTCTACTTCCCTTTGTTGACTAAAGTTACAAAATGTTAGATGCAACAAAAATTCTCTTTTCATTTTCTTGCACTAAAGTTTGAACAGTATATTTGAAACGCCAATTATCTTAACGAGGGAAATTATGACAAAAACAAAAAGTGACAAAAACTCACACATGAGCTAAAAACACACACACACTCAAAACACACACACACAAATAAACAAAAAACAAGAGATATACTTTTCTGGATGTGTACTACGAGCGCACAAGCTCTGCCCATTTGAAGCCTAATATAATTCCCTTAGAAGCGGGACGTTAACCTTCTCAACTTTTTTTTTTTTTTGCAGTAAGCTTCAAAATCCCCATCCTGTGTTCAAGCTATGGTCAAGGAATGTCCTTACTCCTTGGCCTCACCGCAGACTTTCGTACACCAGAGGAATACGTCCAGTTTTTCACAACTTTTCATACCGAAGGGAATGGGACTTGCCAGGTGTTCTTTGGGGGGATAATCCTCTTCCACTCATAATTGAGAGAAGCCCGTTTATTGGATTGCTGCTTAGCTCAGAAAAATGCAAATGTTTTAATCCAGTACAGGAGAAGGAAGACGACAAACAAAGAATAAACAAAGAATATTGGAAATAGATGAAGGTGAAGAATAAAATTATCAAAACGAAGAATGGCAAAAGTCAACAGCAACGATTCAGACTACTAGATCAAGGAGGACATTGCAATACGCGTCATAAGATCGCAGCAAGTACAAACACACTTTAACATTAATGTTGCAGCTACTGGTTGTTTTCAAACATAAATAACAGCAATAAAAAAACAGCTCGAAATCCTTAAAACTGGGACCCACAAGGTCATTCAGCGCTGAAAAGGAAATTGAGAGCAAGTAGGTCTGAAAGTTGTAACAGGAGGAAAACCTCGCAGTTGCACTATGAAATAATTGTTAGGAGAGGGTGGATAGCAAGATGGAAGATAATATGAATGGAGGTACAGTAAAAAGGAGTGAAAGGGTTCCAGTTTAGTCAAGGACACTGCAAAGAACCTTTAGTAATGCCTACTGTGCACCCCTACGGAGAGCATAGGTGTCTGCATAGTTCAGCATCACAGTGACAAAACTCAAATAAATGAAAAAAAAATTACGAAATAACAAGCTGAACTAAACTTAAAAGGTTTGATTTACTAAAAAAAACAAAAGTCTTGTTTTTTTACATAATACCTGAGCGTAATACCACTCTGTCAACTAGTACGTGAATGAATCTAGACTGACTTTAAAGAGTTATGAATGAAAGCCGCGTAACTATTACTTCTCTTCAGATCCACGAAAATACTAAATGCCACTGTTTTCGTGTGAGGGAAGGTGTTCATTTTGTGTTATTTACCTAGGCATCAGTTCCCTGACCACAAAAACGTTTTCAGTAAATGATAAACAATGTTTATGTTGCGTTCATTTTGCACGGTGTTTGTGTTATTGACATACGTATTAGCTCCCTGACCAGAAAAACGTTTTCAGTAAAAGATAAACAATGTTTATGTTGCGTTCATTTTGCACGGTGTTTGTGTTGTTTACATACAGCAGTTCCCGAACGAGAAAAAAAAGTTTTCAGTTGATAAACGATGCTATGTTGCCGTTTTGCGTCGCTAAATAGTTCACATGAACGTACATCCTATCTCCCGTAAAACTAGTCACTCAAAGCAAGCCGGAATCAGTCCATCATCATTATTATTATTATTATTATCATTCTCGTCGTAACTCTTACCCTCCGTCACTTCTTCTTCTTCTTCTTCTTCTTCTCAAAGCAAGAACATGAGCGGGCACTTGCCTCGCTGCCTACTTAAGAGGCGCAGCTTATTGATTCACTGATAATTCATGATAGAGGAGGGGCAATGCCCTGTGCCCCGTAGCATAAACGATTAGATTCTTGTTGTTCAGTATTTTAATGTTTATCGTCATGCCATTTATTTTCGCACGTTCTTATGCATTTGCATCTTCTATTATTTTTTCTGTAGAGAGAGAGAGAGAGAGAGAGAGAGAGAGAGAGAGAGAGAGAGAGAGAGAGAGAGAGATTCGACGCACGTACTCGCAGTTCAAAGTTCACTGGATAATTACTCTGTCGGCATTGATGTCTCCAAAGAGGCTACAGCAGTTTTCTTTTTCTTTTTTGTTTCACGCCTTTGGGGAATCCTTTGAAATCTATTTCTTACAACTAATTTTTACTAGAACCCTAAAAAAAAAATTCTGCTGCATTTGAGAAGTAAAAAAAAAAAAAAAAGAGCATCATAGTTTGTGTTACTGGATTCTTATTTTGAACTTGATTGAAATACATGATAGTAAGATATCATTAATAAAGTAAAAGTATTTTACTCTGTATTGAGATACACAAACAAACACACACACATATCTATCTATATATATATATATATATATATATATATATATATATATATATATATATATATATATATATATATATATATATATATATATGGAGCCTTGATGGCTCAGTCAGTAGAGTAGCAATCACTCAGACTTTATAGAGAGGTCTGTGGCGAGGGTTCAATCGAAGCTGACCGGTCAGAGAAGGCGGACGCTCTGCTATCCGTGTAGACACCCCGGGATTACGTATGTAATCAACGGATAGGTTTGTTGAAAGCAAAATGGGTGTTACAGACTAATCCACACATAAACAAAGCTACCCAACATCTAAAAACATAAAAGACACCTCATCTCGAACTGTCGACCTAACCGCCCAGTTCTCCTCGCTGCTATGGAGAAAGGGAGCTGGGGATTTCAATTTGCAATACATGTACACATTCGTTACCGAGTCTAAGATGTCCAGAGCAGGGCAGCCAACGAGGCTACGGCCCCCTACCTGCAAATCAAAGTCTCATAAGAAGGCATCGTGCTTACCCCATATAAAATGGGAAAAAGCACGTTAAAACGAAGAAGATTATATATATATATATATATATATATATATATACATATATATATATATATATTTATATATACATATATATATATATATATATACATACACACACATTGTTGACACATATATATATATATATATATATATATATATATATAGAGTATATATATATATATATATATATATATATATATATATATATATATATATATTTATATATATACATATATATATATATATATATATATATATATATATATATATATATATATATATACAGACACATATATACATATATATATATATATATATATATATATATATATATATATATATATATATATATATATATATATATGCATACTTACAGAAGACTAAATATGGACACCACACCTCTGAGATATCACACCTGCTTTGATAAAGGAAAATACCCTCCCTCTCTTTATCTGGTGTTCAGGATACCTTTGACAACGGGCAGGATATGTCGCCATTATGTAAATTACCTGCATCTGCCACAGCCTTTGTTCTTGGTGGGAAAACTTATGGGGCCCTACCAAAATGTCTCTAGGAACTTGCTGCAGGGATAAAAAAAAAAAAAGACGGAATCTCCCGTCTATAATGACATCCTCTGTGAGAGAGATAAATTACAAACAGTCTTCGATCGATATGGGAGAGAGTCGGAGCTGGCTTAAAAAAAACAAAAGGATTTAAAAAAGATATCATGTAACCTTATTTGTATGCAAAGCTAGAGAGAGAGAGAGAGAGAGAGAGAGAGAGAGAGAGAGAGAGAGAGAGAGAGAGAGAGAGAAAATTTTTCATAGAAGTCTTACCATAAATCAAATTACCTATGGGTAAAAGCGTCATTTTGAGAGAGAGAGAGAGAGAGAGAGAGAGAGAGAGAGAGAGAGAGAGAGAGAGAGAGAGGGAGAATTACCTTTCATATGAAAATGCTATCATAAATCATTTTTTAACCATAGGTAAAAACTTCACTTTGTGTAGAGAGAGAGAGAGGAGAGAGAGAGAGAGAGAGAGAGAGAGAGAGAGAGAGAGAGAGAGAGAGAGAGAGAATTATCTTTCATAGGCGAAAATGCCACCATGAATCAATTTACCCAGGGATAAAACCTTCATGAGAGAGAGAGAGAGAGAGAGAGAGAGAGAGAGAGAGAGAGAGAATTATCTTTCATAAGCGAATATGCTACCATAAATCAATTTACCCAGGGATAAAAACTTCATGAGAGAGAGAGAGAGAGAGAGAGAGAGAGAGAGAGAGAGAGAGAGAGAGATATGGGGATTGTGGAGGAGGAACACATGGTGGTCATTGCACTTAAACGAATCCCCTGGTATTATGTTACCGACCAGGATTAAATTTGAACGCTTACGAGACTCGGGAGCCGAAAAATGACGCAGAAGGCGGGTTCTCGATTCTTCTGTTCGCGAGGCCGAGAGGTCTTGAATTGTGTTCGTTGGTCGTCTGTTGACGGTGGTTAGAATATTTCGCCAAATGTTCACATGTTCATAAAATGTTCAAAATTTCATAAAGAGGAAACATTCCATCAAATGTTCACATTTTCATAAAATGTTCACATTTTCATGAGAAAACATTCCGTCAAATGTTCACATTTTCAGAAAATGTTCACATTTTCATAAAACGAAAGCATTTCGACAAATGTTCACATTTTCATAAAACGAAAATATTTCGACAAATGTTCACATTTTCATGAAATGTTCACATTTTCATAAAACGAAAACATTCCGCCAAGTGTTCACATTTTCATAAAATGTTCACATTTTCATAAAACGAAAACATTTCGTCAAATGTTCACATTTTCATAAAATGTTCACATTTTCAAAACGAAAACATATCGTCAAATGTTCACATTTTCATAAATTGTTCACATTTTCATAAAACGTAAATATTTCTTAAAACGTTCACATTTTCATAGAACGTCCAACATATCATAAAACGTAAACATTCAATAAAAACGTTAAACATTTAATAAAACGTAAACATTTCATACAAACGTCAAACATTTCATAAAAATTTCAAACATTTCGTAAAAACGTCCATTTCATAAGCAAAACATTTCATAAACCGTAAACATTTAATAAAACCATCAAACATTTCATAAAACGTAAAAATTTAATAAAAACGTTAAACATTTCATGAAACGTCCAACATTTCATAATAAGTAAAACATTTCATAAAACGTTCACATTTCAAGAATGTAAACATTTTAACATATGCAAATGTTTCATGAAACATAAACATTTCATAACGTTAACATTTAATAAAATGTAAACATTCATAAAAAGTAAACTTTAAACAAACGTAAACATTTAATACACTGCAAACACTCCATAGAATGTAAACATTTCAGAAAACGTAAATACTTCATGTAATGTAAACATTCCATGAAAAGTAAACATTCCCTGAAAAGGAAATATTCCACAAAATGCAAATATTCTCATAAAACATAAACAACAATTCATAAAAAGGAAACATTCCCTAAAACAAAAAAATATATCAAGATTTTCATAAAACATTAATATTTCATAAAACATTAACAACATTTTGTAAAACATTAACAGCCCTTCATAAAACGCAAACATTCCATAAAACGAAAAACATTTCATAAAACATTTTCATAAAACATAAACATTTCAGAACACGCAAACAGCACTCCATAAAACGTAAACAGTTCATAAAATGAAAAAAAAATTTCATAAAACATTTTCATAAAACACAAACATTTCACTTCATAAAACGCAAACATTCCATAAGACGAAAAAACATTTCAGAAAACATAAACCTATCAACATTTTCACAAAACAAACATTTCAGAACACGTAAACATCTCATAAAACGCAAACATTCCACAAAACGTAAAAACACCAACATTTCACTATAAATAAACATGTCACTATTTCACAAAACGTAAACATATAAACACTTCATAAAACGTAAACATAAACATCTTGAAAAACATTAACATTTCATAAAACTGACAGGTACAACGGTTCCTCTGTTCTCAAGACTAACAAAAAAAAGGGTTTCACATTATCGTATGAACTGAATTGAATTGAATGGAATACAGCGCTTAGGCCAAAGGCCAAGTACTGGGACCTACGCGGTCATTCAGCACTGGAAAGGAAACTGAGAGTAGGTTGGTGTGAAAGGTGTAACAGGAGGAAAACCTCAAAGCAGTTGCACTATGAAACATTTGTTAAGAGCGGCTGGATAGCGAGATGGAAGAAAGGTAATATGAATGGAGGTACAGTAAAAGTAACGAAAGGGGTTGCAGCTAGGGGCCGAAGGGACGCCGCAACGAACCTTAAGCAATACCTACAATGAACCGCTTGATCTCACAAAGTTACTTTTCAAGTCAAACAGGGTACTTGTTACGTCACACGGGGGTAACGTATGGTAGGAAAAATGAGTTTTCTTTCTTTTTTTCTCCTCTTTTATGGACCCAAGTTGGTGACTCACTGTTGTGTTTTAGTTTTACGTGGCCAGTGTCGTGTTTAAAATGTCTGGTGGTATGTTAATGTTTTATTAAGTTTACTGCAGATAATGATGATTAAATGAATGCTAGACAGTTTTTAAGATTTCAGCTCACAAAAAAGGTGATGCACACATACACATAAATGTGTTTTTAATACATACATAATATATATATGTATGTATGTATGTATGTATGTATGTATGTATGTATGTATGTATGTATGTATGTATGTATGTGTGTGTTTGGAAATTTTAAAGACACGAAAACTAGAATATGAACTTGAACTTTAATGCTGTATATAACAGACTATTAAATTTCCTTTATACTCTCATCATAAAAAATCAGCAACAAAGATACTGATCAAAATTGCCCTTTCTTCACCACACGGATGAAACTCTAGCATAGAAAAAAAAAAAGGGAGAATGAAATCCCCAAATGAATAAGACATTTGTGAATTCCAACAAGTAGCTTTGCCCTGACAAGGTATCCGCAACAGGATGTCTTACCAAAATATGGCATTCTGTCTATTTCCACCCTGAAGGTGGGTAGGGCCGTCAGCTCACCTCACCCGGGGCACCATGGGCATTTTTCAAGGTTTTTTGCAGCATGCCTTCGTCACCTAGTTGCAAACGCTTTCATTCCTTTTACTGTACTTCTATTCATATTCTCTTCCATCTAATGCTATTCTCCTTGCATTTAATACATGTTTATCTTTTTATTAATTTATTTTTTTCTTTTTAATAAGTGAGATTTATTTCTGTATTTCCCTTTAACTCCTCTTACTTCTTCCTAATAAGCTTCATCTTCTTCAGAAGCTTGAATTTCTCCTGAATAATAATAATAATAATAATAATAATAATAAATAATAATAATAATAATAATAATAATAATAATCTTACTTTCCTCAACCCTCTCCTAACAATTTTTATTCCTCTCAATTACCCTTTCAGCATTGAATGACCTCATCATAGGTCCCAGCGCTTGACCTCTGACCTGAATTTTAAACTCCATCCCATCTACTTCCGTTATTCTAATGTCCATTCTTTCCTATTTACCATACGGACAGAACCGTCGTCTGCGCTAGGTCGAGACCAACTGGTTTCTTGTGCCAACAGAGTCGTTGGTATTCGCTGAACGTAAAACGAAGGAGCATTAATTGTTTCATAAATCAACAATCTTAATTACTGGGTATTATTTGTGTGTCTGAGCGATTTAGTGCGGTTATCATACTTGAATGTTTGTTTGGGCGTTCCGAAATCTGACCTTGTAGGGTTTTTTGAAATATTTTTCTGATGCTCTTATCTTGTGTCCTTTGAAATACTTTTTATGTATATATATATATATATATATATATATATATATATATATATATATATATATATATTTATATATATATATTTTGTTTATATATACATATGTATATATATGTATGTATATATATATATATATATATATATATATATATATATATATATATATATATATATATATATATATATATATAAAAATAGAAACAAGAGAACACAAAAAGTTATTCAGTAAACCCCTAAAAACAGGGAAAATGGACTCAATGACAATTTTGACGTTTCTATAGAATTCTCCGTGACATTTTCGACTGACAAACAGTCTATTTTACATGACTGTTCATATAAATGTATGCTGCATATTAAAGTGTCTAGTTTCATACTACGCTTAAGAACACTATGAAAATATTCAATTTGTATTTATGCAATTGCATGAATTTGAACTTTTCAAAACCATATATCTTTTGCGTAAGGAAGGTAGATAACATAACTGGAGAACTAATTAAGATACGATTCACGTAGAGTACATTATTATTATTATTAATATTATATTATTATTATTATTATCTTTGACTCATGTCTAATGCTGTTGCGTCAGTCTTATATTATGTTTTATTGGAAATGAATGATTTCCTATATAATACAATTAAGACTGAGTCTCTATTGCAATGTCAAATGCGAAGACTTTTTGACAAATTCCAAGAAGACGTATTATTATTATTATTATTATTATTATTATTATTATTATTATTATATTATTATTATTAAGTCTAACGTCTCGTCTTTCTAAAAAGATTCCTGTTATCAAATTTTGATTTACAGCCAAGATAGGAGCCAACACACAGCATGTGACTTCCATTAGTGACTCTCTCACTCCTATAATTGTCTCAAACGCCGTCTAAAGTCTGTATTTCTGGGAGCTGACGGTAAATTTTCACAGCCGATATCACGGTAACTCATGAGTCAACGAACGTCGGTTGTGGATTTTAACTGTCATAGAGTCGAAATCAAACTAGGAATGAAAAGAGAACATTTTGATGCTCTCTGCTTGCAACGAAGTGTTTGGTACTCTCTGCTTGCTTTTAGACCAGAGAGCAACGAAGTGTTCGGTGACTGCTTTTAGACCAGAGAGCAACAAAGTGTTCTTTGTTCTCTGCTTGCTTTTAGACCAGAGAGCAACGAAGTGTTTGGTACTCTCTGCTTGCTTTTAGACCAGAGAGCAACGAAGTGTTCTTTGCTCTCTGCTTTGCTAGACCAGGGAGCAACGAAGTGTTTGGTTAACGCTTTAGACCAGAGAGCAACGAAGTGTTCTTTGCTCTCTGCTTCCTTTTAGACCAGAGGGCAACGAAGTGTTTGGTGCTTGCTTTTAGACCAGAGAGCAACGAAGTGTTCTTTGCTCTCTGCTTGCTTTTAGACCAGAGAGCAACGAAGTGTTTGGTACTCTCTGCTTGCTTTTAGACCAGAGAGCAACGAAGAGTTTGGTACTCTCTGCTTGCTTTTAGACCAGAGAGCAACGAAGTGTTTGGTACTCTCTGCTTGCTTTTAGACCAGAGAGCAACGAAGTGTTTGGTACTCTCTGCTTGCTTTTAGACCAGAGAGCAACGAAGTGTTCAGTGCTTGCTTTTAGACCAGAGAGCAACAAAGTGTTCTTTGCTCTCTGCTTGCTTTTAGACCAGAGAGCAACGAAGTGTTCAGTACTTGCTTTTAGATCAGAGAGCAACGAAGTGTTTGATGCTCTCTGCTTGCTTTTAGGCCAGAGAGCAACGAAGTGTTTGGTGCTCTCTGCTTGCTTTTAGGCCAGAGAGCAACGAAGTGGTCGGTGCTCTCTGCTTGCTTTTAGAGCAGAGAGCAATGAAGTGTTCGGTGCTCTCTGCTTGCTTTTAGAGCAGAGAGCAACGAAGTGTTCTTTGCTCTCTGCTTGCTTTTAGGCCAGAGAGCAACGAAGTGGTCGGTGCTCTCTGCTTGCTTTTAAAGCACAACAGCATCCAAAATGCACGAGTTGTCGGCTTTGTATAAGAAAATAAGTTTCAGGTGGAACTGGAATATAAAACTTAGGTCAAAGGTCAAGCGCTGGGACCTATGATGAGGTCACTCAGCGTTGAAAATAAGTTGAAACAATTTTTAGGAGAGGGCTGAGGAAAGTAAGACGGAGGAAAGAGAATGTGAACGGAGGTATAGTAAAAGGAATGAAAGGGGTTGCAGCTAGGGGCCGAAGGGGACGCTGCAAAGAACCTTACGTAGTGTCTACAGTGCACCGCGCGAGGTGCAACGACAGCACTACTCCCCAACGGGAAATAAGTTTCAATAAATGTGAGCAGAGAAATGAGTAATCTAAATGTCGTAAAATCAAGGAATTTAAATACTCAGTTTTGTGTAACCTCTCTCGTAGCATGTTCCTCCTCTCGTCCTCCTCCTCCTCCTCTTCTTCTTTTTCTCTCCCCCTCTTCTTCTTCTTCTTCTTCTTCTTCTTATTCCCCCCTCTTCTTCCTCTCCTCCCCCTCTTCTTCTTCTTCTTCTTCTTCTTCTTCTTCTTCCCCTCTTCTTCTTCTTCTTCTTCTCCTCCCCTCTTCTTCTTCTTCTTCTCCTCCCCCTCTTCTTCTTCTTCTTCTTCTCCTCGCCTTCTTCTTCTTCTTCTTCTCACCCTCTTCTTCTTCTTCCCCTTCCCTTCTTCTTCTTCTTCTCGTCCCCCTCTTCTTCTTCTTCTCGTCCCACTCTTCTTCTTCTTCTTCTCCTCCCCTTCTTCTTCTTCTTCTCCTCCCCCTCTTCTTCTTCTTCTTCTCACCCTCTTCTTCTTCTCCTTCCCTTCTTCTTCTTCTTCTTCTCGTCCCCCTCTTCTTCTTCTTCTCGTCGCACTCTTCTTCTTCTCCTCCCCTTCTTCTCCTTCTTCTCCTCCCCCTCTTCTTCTTCTCCTCCCCCTCTTCTTCCTCTTCTCCTCCCCTTCTTCTTCTTCTTCTTCTTCTCCTCCCCTTCTTCTTCTTCTTCTTCTCCTCCCCTTCTTCTTCTTCTTCTTCTTGACCGGATATGAAATCGCGACCACCTCATCCGACAGAAGCCCTACACAGCATCGCCAGAATTCCAAAACCGGGTCTCTAATTAGCGCTGACAAACGTGGATAATGTATTCCTGCTAGCGACTGGTTTACACGACCAACATTTGTTGGAGTTCGGTTATATATCAACTTTTCTCTTTTATAATTTAACTGTTTTCTAAACTGACCTGGAAAGATTCGGGTTTAAGAACTCCATGGCACTTGGACAGGCACCATTATATCCTTTTGTGGACTATCATCATTCCACAGCTTGAGCCCGCTGACAAAACTTGAGTAAGCGGTATCGTTGAATTAACGGCATATGAGCTGCCTTTCCACTCTGCATGCAGATTCTTAGGTAACCCAGGGACACGTGTAGTGAAACAGAGATTGTAAACTTCCACACAGCCTCTCTGATTCTAAACTTCCTCACAGACTCTTTGGCAACCCAGAGAGACCAGTGTCGCGAAACAGAAATTCTAAACTTCCACACAGAATCTTTGGCAATCTAGACACCAGTGTCGTGAAACAGATTCTAAACTTCCAAACAGCCTCTCTGATTCTAAACTTCCTCACAGACTCTTTGGCAACCCAGACGGACCAGTGTCGCGAAACAGAGATTCTAAACTTCCTCACAGAATCTTTGGCAATCCAGACACCAGTGTCGTGAAACAGATTCTAAACTGAAACAGATTCTAAACATCCTCACAGACTCTCTGGCAAATCAGACACCATTATCGCGAAGCAGAGGTTCTAAACTTCCAAACAGCCTCTCTGATTCTAAACTTCCTCATACACTCTCTGGCAATCCAGACACCAGCGTCGCGAAACAGAGATTCTAAACTTCCTCACAGAATCTTTGGCAACCCAGAGAACAGTGTCGTGAAACAAAGATTTAAAAATTCTTGCCTTTTTTAAAGGAAAAAAACTCAGCCCAAGCAACAGGATCTAGGAAGACTAGCACAACGCCAAATATCTTTAATGATCGCTGGAAATTTCATAAATTCAAACATTGATGTCCACTGACGCGGGCCACTTGCTGAAGGCTTATTGGCTTCACTGAGCAGCTTCAAACCTGCTCGCTGTCCAGTGAGACATGAACGCCCAACCAAAAACGTCTCGAGCAGACGAATAATGAAAATCAATAGAGATTTTCAACAGGAAATCACCGGTCTATTAAGTAAGGGTTTGCCACATTGATCATCAAATTGATGGCCTGTCAGTGTTTAAAGTTAATCCATTATACCACGACCTCCTCCTTAAAAGTTTTTTATCAAGTTTCCCATGCGACAGAATTCTGCCTTTTGAAGAGATCCCTGAATCTGTAATATCTTCAACAAACTCTTTATTGTAAAACGAGGTTAACCGTATTCACTTGAAGCTTGTAATCAGTGCTTACTGAATTCAATTAAAACTCACTTGCTATATTTTTGAAGCATGGCGATGAACCATAAATCATGGCGACGGCAAAAGTAACTGAATTCTTAATTTTTTAATCGCGAATTAAAACGTTCGTTGCACGGTCGCCTACATTCCGTCAGATGAGACGTGAGGTTTTGCAAGGGCCACACGCAGAGAGAGAGAGAGAGAGAGAGAGAGAGAGAGAGAGAGAAACAGGTGTGAATCAGGTTACTGAGTAAATGAATTGCTTTTCAGTCAAACAGTTGACACAAAAAACTGAGGACCCTCTAAAAATATGCCACAACGGACGGCAACACCATTATTATTATTATTATTATTATTATTATTATTATTATTATTATTATTATTCAGAAGGTAAACCATTATCCATATGGAACAAGCCCACCACAGGGGCCACTGACTTGAAATTCAAGCTTCCAAGGAACATGATGTTGTTCACTTGAAAGAAGTAACAGAGGGTAATAGGATATACAGAAAGAAGAGATTAGTTATCAGAAAAGGAAAAAAAAAAAGATAAACTTACAAATTAACTAACAAATACACAAAAATATAAATAAATCATTAAAATACAAGGCGATCTGTTTTAGGGTAGTAACGCATCACATCTTCACTTGAACCTTTGAGGTTCTAATTACAGTATGTGAATGCACGACGGGACAAGGAAGGTTAACTGATTTTCCCGGGACCAGTGAGACTTCTTTAAATTGGGCACAGTGCCATCATATAGGACATGCAGGAATGCCAAATTTAACACCCTCCTTGAAGACCTGAACACAATGGCCCATACAGACTTGGTAACTCGAACTCATCAGTAATGCAAAGCCGAATTCTTTTCCTAAAAGACCAGCGAACAACAACAAAGATGGGGAGATGGGGGGCGGGAAGGGGGAGGGGGGTATTTCACGCCACCAAGGTCAACAAAAGGCGTTCCAAAGTTGGCGAAGGGGTGACTGGACTTGAGGCTTCTACTGACCTTGAATGGCCTGCAAAAGGATGAGGTCCTGCAGAGATTTCGTTTGTTTGTAATTTACTTTTTGCAACAAAGACAATATAATATCATACCACTGCAAAGTCTCAACAAAAAATGTAGGTTTTTGCTCGTTTTTGAAGGATTAATGTGCCCTTGCAAAGTGCAAAACATGCATTTACAAATGGCGCTCTCTTCAGACGGGCCCCCCCCCCCCCCTCTTCTTCGTAGGGAGGGTAGTGCCGACAGTGCACCTCACGCAGTGCACTGTTGGCATTACTTGAAGTTCTTTGCAGCGTCCCTTAGGCCGCCAGCTGCAACCCCTTCCATTCCTTGAACTGTATCTACCTCCTTCGTTCGTATTCTCTTTCTTCCATCTTACTTTCCTCAGCCCTCTCCTAATAATTGTTTCATGAAGCAACTGCAAAAGTTTTCCTCCTGTTACACCTTTCAAACGTTTCGACTCTCAATTTCCCTTTAAGCGCCGAATGACTTAATCACAGGCTCCAGAGCTTGGCTTCTGGCCTGAGTTTTATACTCCAGCACCCAGGTCGGTGTATCTTTTCTCGTTATGAAAGGGGACTTACATTATATATACTTGTAATATATGTTTATGTTTTGTGCACTAAGACCGTCTTCTTTGTCTAAGAACAACGCTTGGTTTCTGTGACTCAAGTTGTCTCTTACAAAAACTTTCAAAAGAATAGAACCGGGAGGGCAAAAAAAGCAGTTTTTAGTTTTCTGAAAAGAAAACTATTGTGCCGGCTTTGTCTTTCCGTCCGCACTTTTTCTCTGTCCGCCCTCAGATCTTAAAAACTACTGAGGCTAGAGGGCTGCAAATTGGTATGTTGATCATCCACCCTCTAATCATCAAACATACGAAACTGCAGCCCTCTGGCCTCAGTTAAAAGGTTAAAGTTAGCCATATTCGTGCGTCTGGCAACGATATAAGCCAGGCCACCACCGGGCCGTCGTTCAAATTTCATGGGCCGCGGCTCATACAGCATTATACCGAGACCAACGAAAGACAGATCTTATTTTCGGTGGCCTTGATTATACGGTGTACAGAAAACTCGATTGCGCCAAAGAAACTTCGGCGCATTTTTTACTCGTTTCAACAAGATTCCATGTCAGAAAACAGAACGAATTCTATCTCCACTATAGGCGATAAACCTGTTTTTTTTTCTTTTTAAATAAATGAAAAGCACACTTAAACCACTAAAACGCTGACTTCTGACGAAACTTGAGCGGTTAAAACAAACGCCAATTTATCTCTTTTGATAAGACGGATTCTGTCAAATGTGAAGTTAGAATGGCCTACCTTGCAGTCATTCATAATAGTAAATATTTGAACACTTTCATGATCTCTAAAAACAAATAATTAAATCTGTAGCGCAAATACATGATAGACAAAATTATTATTATTATTATTATTATTATTATTATTATTATTATTATTATTATTATTATTATTATTATTATATTATTATTATTATACAGAAGATAAACCCCAATTCACATGGAACAAACTACAGGGGCCTTTGGCCTGAAATTCAAGTCTCCAAAGAATACAATGTTTATTTGAAAGGAGTTACTGAAAATAACAAGAAATACGGGAAAAGTCAAGGATACTGAAAAGTTAAGTATACTTTAGTTTAACCAGACCACTGAGGAGCTGATTAACAGCATCCTAGGGCTGGCCCGAAGGATTAGACTTATTTTACGTGGCTAAGAACCAACTGGTTACCTAGCAACGGGACCTACAGCTTATAGTGGAATCCGACCCACATCATGACAAGAAATTAATTTCTATCACCAGAAATAAATTACTCTAATTCTTCATTGGCCGGTCAGAGAGTCGAACGCTGGGCCAACAGCAAGGATATTGAAAGAGCAGCCAACCAAATAAAGCTATAAATATATGTATATGTGTATATGTATATATATATATATATATATATATATATATATATATATATATATATATATATATATATATATATATATAAACATAACAAAAAAGTTGGTTGATCTGAATTCTTTCAGAAAATATGTCATTAAGGGCGTTGACTCGTTAGATTGTTTTTCTTTCTGCTACAAACACTGTCTTTTTCTAGCATCAGTTCCAACGCTGTTCAGTCTGGCAGGAGTTTTATCTTGGCTAAAACTATAAAATATGTAATAGTTTGCCTAGTGCAGTTGGAGAATCTGCTGATCTCCAAATATTAAAGTGGGGAAACAGATTCATTCCTGCTTCCTGCTGCCGCTGACGTCTCCTGAATTTCAGGCGTATCGGTTTTATTTTCTGTTCCCTCTTATCTATTCATTTATCACCTTTTTCTATACCTTGTCTACCTCTCTGCAAGCTCATTTCCCAGTGAAGCCATCTGTTGATTCTGTCCACAGACAAGTAATACAGGTGATGTGTGATCAGTTAGAGGGAAAAGTAAAACAAGTGATATTTGTGATAAGTTTGAGGGACGGGTAATACAGGTAATATATGTGATCAATCAGAGGGGCAGATAAACACAGGTAATATAACTGATCCACTAGAGGGGCAGATAATATATGTGATCAATTAGAGGGACAGGTAAAGACTGGTAATATAACTGATCAATCAGAGGAACAGGTAATACAGGTGATATTTGTGATCAATTAGAGGTACAGGAAATACTGGTGATATAACTGATCAATCAGAGGGACAGGTAAATACATGTAATATAACTGATCAATTAGAGGGACAGGTAAATACAGGTAATATAACTGATCAATTAGAGGGACAGATAAATACAGGTAATATAAATGATCAATTAGAGGGACAGGTAAATACAGGTAATATAACTGATCAATTAGAGGAACAGGTAAATACAGGTAATATAACTGATCAATTAGAAGGACAGGTAAGTACAGGTAATATAACTGATCAATTAGAGGGACAGGTAATACAGGTAATATAACTGATCAATTATAGGGACAGGTAATACAGGTAATATAACTGATCAATTACAGGGACAGGTAAATATACAGGTAATATAATTGATCAATTAGAGGTATAGGTATTAAGGTAATATAACTGATCAATGACAGGTAATATATGGCACCAATTAGAGGGACAGGAAATACAGGTAAATATAACTGATCAATTAGAGGGACAAGTAAATACAGGGAATACAATTTATCAATTAGAAGGACAGGTAATATAACTAATCAATTAGAGGAACAGGTAAATACAGGTAATACTTATGGCAATGGGATCACATACAACTTTTTTCCCCCCATTTTATGTTACTTTTCGCACCATTTTTCTTCGGCTTGACGCGGGAAGATGAAACGCATTTCTCCCATATCTTCTCTTCTATGTCTTTTTTTTATTTTTTTATCGAATACTTCTTTTCGTCGTAAATTGGCTTCTCTCGGTATTTATCGTCATTCTTTGAATATTCGCTCTCTCTCTCTCTCTCTCTCTCATTCTTTATTCGTTCCTTCTTGTTCTTTAGTCTGAACGAAAGGAGAAACTGCAAATGTGATCAAACAATTAAAAAGTTTTTTTTTTAGTTACCGAAGTATTTTCCTCTTTCTTTCTCCTTTTCTCTCTGTTCGTCTGATCCTGCAATTTTTTATAATTACTAATATATAAACATATATATATATATATATATATATATATATATATATATATATATATATATATATATATATATATATATATATATATATATATATATAATCATATATAAATGTTATATATGTATATAATTATATCAGCGAATAGTACTCAGCTTCATAATTATGATAATAATCATAACGGTCCAGCGGTTATGCCACCCGACGCACCAACCAATTATAGTAGCCCGGGTTCGATTCCCGGGAAGGTAGACCGGTTTAGCCCCTATCAGCTGAGAGCTAAATCGTTCCTCTAGGAAGCGCACATTACGGGATAATAAATTGTCGATGCTGTTATTAATCATTCTAAGAGGAGAGAGAGAGAGAGAGAGAGAGAGAGAGAGAGAGAGAGAGAAGGATAGTCCTTCATCCAAAGGTCGCTGACCAGGGGGCGCGGAACTCTGAACAGGGACGCATTGGGTGGGCTTGAGGATTGGGGGGACTATCAGCCAATCATGGATATTGCAGGGGTGGGGAAGGAGTGGGAGAGATAACTGAGGATTACCCTTGGGAGTGGTTTCTCAGGGAGGAAGGAGTTGTAAGGGGGTGGTATAGGATGGGAGTAGGATTAAGCAAGGGGCGGAGGACTATGATCGCCGCATTGGATGGGTGGAAGAAGATTTGGGAAGAGAGGAGAGAGAGAGGGGTGTTGGAGGAAGGAGGGAGGGGAGAATTGGTGGGGAAGGGGGGAAGAATGAGGAGGAGGGGGAGGGGTCCTGGAAGTTGCAAGTGCAGGACACTGTAGTGTGTGTATATAAAGCAGTTGCCGCCTGAGAGCGAGAAGTTTCTCCTCCACTTCTGCCCGCTGCGACAACAATGACGTTCCTCGTGTGGTTGGTGACGTTAGCCATCGTCATGGCGGTGAGTACTCAAAACATTTCATTAGCATTTTGTGTGATTGTAACTCCGTGATTGCATTTATCGAGCCTTTGCTAATCAGAGGGAGATAAACGTGATAAGAACGAAGATATTATACCATCAAAAATAAGTAAAAAGTCTCTTATTCGTAGGTTAAAGTTGGAATTCCGTAACGCTTCCCCAAACCGATTTGTTTCACTTGTCTCGAAATGTAACCAAGGCTTCGGTGACATCTTTTGTTGGCGAGCTTCGTTTATTTCGCGCCAACAAAGTGATTTTTAGTGAATTCTGATTAATGTATCGGAAATGTACCTTTCTCTGGAGCAAATTTAATTTCAGTGATGAATAGATACTCATCTGAACTTAGCAATTGTAAGTCGTGGCCGTGATCAAAAACCTGTTATAGGGATTTATCAGCCTACCGCCATTGAAACACAAAACTGCATCTACAGTATATGTAATTTTTACTAATTGACGAGCCAGCGCATGAAAGCGAAACGAATGTTTATTTATATATACCAGAGCAAATGTTAATGCAATATCATGAAATATCCTTCCTCCATGTCGTTAGAATTCAAAGCACAACGCCTGCACACTGGTTTTTCCAACGGGTTTAGCTCAACGAAGCTCCAAAATATCTCATTTGTTTTGAATCAACTTGAGTGTAGTAAAACATTAACAAAGCGCTGAGCTGGCATTCGAAATTCAGATCATGAGACGAGAGATACAGACGGCTCTTGCTGATATCGACTCAGAGTAGATTTATTTGTGTTTTGTTGAAGAAAACAATTTTTTCCTAGCATAATTTTAACTAGTCGAGGCTAGGCCTATGTCCACTATTTCGAAATTACTTCCTACTCTCTCTCTCTCTGTATTTCAGGAAGATTATACTAACAGACTAACGACAATTAAGATTAATATTAAATTATTTTTTTTTCTGATACAAATTCAAGTCATTCATTTAATTTACTGGAACCAGATCTTTTAAATGTCGAACAACCAATATTTCGGATCGATCTGCACAGCTTTTATAAGGCAATATAATAGACTCAAAGTCTGCTCTCTTCGCTTAGACGTTGTATAAATACATCGCATATCTTTTTTTTATTTCATCCTCAAAAGTTCAAACGAGGACGCAGTGCATTACTATACTATAACGATTCACGTTGTATTTAACTGATTCACATTTTTATCGATTTATTTATTAATCTGTTGATGTATCTTTTTTTTCTAATAACTGATCTAGTCTTTCAGCATTTCCTATCATCTGTAATTTCTTTCAAATGAACATCATATTCTTTAGAAGCTCGAATCTCAAGTTAGTAGCCCCTGTGGGCTTGTTTCACATGAATAGGGTTCATTTTCTGAATAATAATAATAATAATAATAATAATAATAATAATAATAATAATAATAATAATAATTACGCCTCTATTTGAAACGTTTGTTTGTAAATTATTGAAAATTATCAGAACACTATTTAACAGACTAGGCCTACTTTGATTTTCTTACGTGTCGACAATTTTTTATATTCTCTCTCTCTCTCTCTCTCTCTCTCTCTCTCTCTCTCTCTCTCTCTCTCTCTCTCTCTCTCTCTCTCTCTCTCTCTCATTTAGTCAACAAAAAACTAAAAATGTATTTTTATCATTCACAGGTCAATGTTGCAGCCTTTGAAATACAATGGAGAGAGTAAGTACGATTTTTAAAATTTAATATGTAAGGAATATATATAGATATACATATATATATATACATATATATATTTATATATATCGTATAATATACATACATATATATATATATATATATATATATATATATATATACAGTATATACAGTATATATATGTGTGTGAGAGAGAGAGAGAGAGAGAGAGAGAGAGAGAGAGAGAGAGAGAGAGAGAGAGAGAGAGAGCATATGTAAAACGATTTTGCGAATTAGGATAATCTGGAATTACAAAAATACGTGTTGATAAGACAGTTAAACAACAAGATATTTAAAAGCAATCATTTCATTCCCATGGTCTATTCTTTGGCTAGAACTCATAAAAGAATAATTCTCAAGAGAGAGAGAGAGAGAGAGAGAGAGAGAGAGAGAGAGAGAGAGAGAGAGAGAGAGAGAGTTGCTATGTTGCTAGACCAAGAATCGTGCATTCTACCCTAAGGAAAGGTGTATGTAATGACTCTAATAGCTAAAGATGTACTGACTCTAATACAACAGCAGCTGAAGATATTATAACTCTAATACAACAGCTAAAGATGTAGTGACTCTAACACAACAACAGCTGAAGATATTGTGACTCTAATAGAACAGCTAAAGATGTACTGACTCTAACACAACAACAGCTAAAGATATTGTGACTCTAAAGATGTACTGACTCTAATACAAAAGCTAAACACATAGTGACTCTAAATACAAAAGCTAAAGACACAGTGACTCTAAATACAAAAGCCTGAAGACATAGCGACTCTAATACAAAAGCTGAAGACATAGTGACTCTAATATAAAACCTAAAGACATAGTGAGTCTAATACAAAAGCTAAAGACATAGTGACTCTAAATACAAAAGCTAAAGACACAGTGACTCTAATATAAAGCCTGAAGACATAGTGAGTCTAATATAAAAGCTAAAGACATAGTGACTCTAAATACAAAAGCTAAAGACACAGTGACTCTAATATAAAGCCTGAAGACGTAGTGACTCTAATACAAAATCTGAAGACATAGTGACTCTAATATAAAACCTAAAGACATAGTGAGTCTAATATAAAAGCTAAAGACATAGTGAGTCTAATATAAAAGCTAAAGACACAGTGACTCTAAATACAAAAGCTAAAGAAGTAGTGACTCTAAATACAAAAGCTAAAGAAGTAGTGACTCTAAATACAAAAAGGCTAAAGATGTAGCGACTCTAACACAACAGCTGCTTAAAGTCAATGCGGCGTTCATTAGCCCACACACGACAAAACCGGTTCCCCTCTCCCCCCCCCCAAGGGGTTTTTAAAGGGGAGAGCCAATATGATCTCATGGCTGTCAACTTTAGTGAGGATTCCTATATCTTTTTCGTTCAGCATGAATAAGCCACCTACAGATATATATATATATATATATATATATATATATATATATATATATATATATATATATATATATGTATGCATATATATATATATATATAATGTGTGCATATACAGTATATATATATATATATATATATATATATATATATATATATATATATATATGTATATGTAAATACTGTATATATATATATGTATATGTATATATATATATATATATATATATATATATATATATATATATATATATATATATATAACATTACACTACCTAGAAAACAAAAACCAACATATGCTGCACAGAAAAGCATTACAGCCAACAAGATTCTGTCACGATCTTGCCAAGTTCAGTCTACATATAATTGTAGTAGACTGAATGAATTATTACAATTTACCTAGCCTCATTACACCTGCCCGTAAGAGACTGAATGATTATAATTTAACTTGGGTTATTACAAATGTTTGTAGGACACTGAATGGATGATTATAGTTTACTTAGCGTCATTACACCTGCTCGTAAGAGGCTAAATGAATGATTACAAGTTACTTGGCGTCATTACACCTGCTCATAAGAGACTGAATGAATGATTACCATTTACCTAGATTCATTACACTTGCTCGTAAGAGACTGAATGAATGATTACCATTTACCTAGATTCATTACACCTGCCCGTAAGAGACTGAACGAATGATTGTCATTTACCTGGCGTCTTTACATTTGCTCGTGAGAGGCTGATTGAACGGTTGTAAGTTTCCTGGCATCATTACACCTGCTCTTATGAGACTTAAAGAACGATTATAATTTACCTGGCGTCATTACACCTGCTCAAAGGGACTAAATGACTGGTTGTAGTTTACCTGGCTTCATTACAACTCACAATAGACTGAATGAATGATTATAGTTTACCTGGCATCATTACACCTACTTTTAAGAGACTGAATGGATGGCATCTTTACACCTGCTCATGTGAGACTGATTGAACGATTATAAGTTATCTGGCGTCAACACACCTGCTCATAAGAGACTGAATGAACGATTATAATTTACCTAGCGTCATTACACCTGCTCGTAAGAGATTGAACGAATGATTATAATTTACCTAATGTTATTACACCTGTCTCTTATGAGCAGGTGTAATCATTCATTCAGTCTCTTATGAGCAGGTGTGTTGACGCCAGATAACTTATAATCGCTCAATCAGTCTCTCATGAGCAGGTGTAATGATGCCAGGTAAACTATAATCATTCATTCAGTCTGTTATGAGATGTAATGAAGCCAGGTAAACTACAACCGTTCATTCAGTCCCTTATGAGCAGGTGTAATGACGCCAGGTAAATCATAATCGTTCTTTAAGTCTCATAAGAGCGGGTGTAATGATGCCAGGGAACTTACAACCGTTCAATCAGCCTCTCAAGAGCGAATGAATATAATTTACCCGATGCAGAACATAACGGATACTAATCGTTCCCATCCTTTCCTCTTTCCCATGTGAAGTCGTGTCGAAATTGACCTGGCCAAAGGGTCACTGTACGAATGCCCCATGGAAGGGCGCTTCCCCCACCCGCAGCAGTGCGGGAACTACGTGGAGTGCATCCGCAACACCAAGCAAGGTGTTTTCAAGAAGCGCTTCGGAAACTGTCATGGGGCCGCCTTCGATTCCGAGAAAAGGCTTGCGTTGAGGCAGATGAGGTAAGACTACACTGTATATATAGATATAGAGAGAGAGTATATATATATATATATATATATATATATATATATATATACAGATAGGTAAGACTACACTGTATATATATATATATATATATATATATATATATATATATATATATATATAGAAATAATCAACACACAATCACGTGTGTGGAACAGAATAAATTTCTGACTCATTATCAGGTCGAACAGGTCTTTCACTTGAAAGCAGGGCGCTGCCCACTAGGCCACCAAGACTTGTATGGTATGTCCTAGTGGGCAGCGTCCTTGCCTTCAATTGAAAAGACCTAGGTCTGATCCTGATGTGAGTCAGAAATTTATATATATATATATATATATATATATATATATATATATATATATATATATATATAGACATATATATGTCTATATAATATATATACCTTATCATTTTATGAGTTTAAAGAAGGAAACACTTTGCTGTAATGAACATGAACAGCAGGGAATAAACTAGACACGAATGTATAAGTAACAATATTTATAGGGGAATGCTAATCTTCCTATTATTACTATTGTTGTTGTTGTTGTTGTAGTTGT
This sequence comes from Macrobrachium rosenbergii, assembly GCF_040412425.1. Classification (NCBI taxonomy): domain Eukaryota; kingdom Metazoa; phylum Arthropoda; class Malacostraca; order Decapoda; family Palaemonidae; genus Macrobrachium; species Macrobrachium rosenbergii. The sequence continues at coordinate 46,436,475 of NC_089748.1, forward strand.
TCTTTATATGTCATTATGATTATTATTATCGATTGTTATTATAGCAGTAGAAATTATTTTTCCTAATACGTAATCATAATTTCGCAAGGAACTCATTTTAATGCCATAAACTTGCTTTGTAATCTTCCAACGTATTGTAACTGAATATGGCACCTGGCTATGACCAGCTTCCAAGAAAAGCAGCATCAGTTCCTTCTTTTGGTATTATTTTATCGTTTACATTAAGCTGGCTTTATGCTGTCACGGTTCTTCTCGTACGAGCAGCCTGTCAAGGATATGCTAAAGTAGGCTATACGGGTTTAACATAGCTTTACAGGGGGGTTAGTTTATCGTTACTGTTTGCACAGCCAGTCACTCTGTATACAACAATCCCACCCGTTGGTCTTTATCACTCTTATGGCATCCCTTTAATGTAAACATACAAAATGTTTATGTAGCATTTATCTTCCTAGGGCCAGGAGTGCAACAGAAGACTCCGAACAACCAGAGCTCTCCCTGTCGACCGCAGATTCAGCAACATCTGCAGCGAAAAGCCTAACGGATTCTTCTGCGCAGACTGTAAAACACTTGTCAACTGTGTCAATGGAGTGGCATTTACCGAAGCTTGCGGCGCAAGTGATACCTGCTCAGAAAGGAGTGACTTCGGTGGAGCTGTCTGCTATCCTTCACCCCAAGAGAAGTGCACCTGTGTTGATGCCAACTCATTCTCCGTTGATGCTTACGACAATCACATGTTCTTCTTCTGCAGTTCCGCTAATGCAGATCCAGACATTTATCACTGCCCAGAAGACATGGAGTTCGATACAGAAATTAACCAATGCAAGAACAGGAACGGTTTTCCTCCCTGTGCAGAAACAGGAGTCTTCGCATTCCACAGTAACTGCAGCCAATACTACACGTGCGTTGCCAGTCAAAATGGTTGGCTCCAAAAGCCCCTGGAGTGCGCCAGTAATACGATGTACAACGAAATCGAAGGGGCCTGTGAAGATCCTTGTTCCTGGGACACTGGAAAATTCACTTGCCAACAAGACGGACGCTTCCCTGACCCTTTGAGCTGTGGCAGTTATTACCAATGTATCCAGTTACCTGACAACAGTTTTCGCCAAGAACACCGTCACTGTCCTGATGGTTACCAATGGAGTAAGGAAGCCCTTGAAAACAAAGGAAGCTGCGTGAAGGGGCCTGTCGACAGCTGCAAGCCTTTGGCAGTTACCAAATGCACCATTCCAGATCGCTGCTCAGCAGGTAAATATGATATATATATGTTCTGTTGGGCGCTGTTTTTATGGAAAATGAACTGTTTAGTTACAAAACGCCATACAGAAGGGTGATACTTATCTTGTCATGGATGATGGAATGTCTATATATTACAGCGTATCTACATGTATATTATACATAGTGTCAGACTCTTCATTTCTCGTTTACCTCATTATTCAGTACATTTTCAATGTCCAGGCCATCTGCACAGAACCGATTATATTTTGGATAATTTTGTTTATCTTACTGAAATGCATATGAAAATCTGTTCCTACATTGCTAATGCACTGAATTCAGAGTGAGCTTTTGTTTCTTAATTTTCTACTCATCCCTTCAATACTGTAGTATATATATGTATACTTAGCCATTAGTTTTGGGGTGCTGTATTCAATAAACATATCCCCTAGTAGGAGCTAATATCACAGTTCAATTAATTTTGTTTCTTAGATAATTAAAAGTACGTTGCACATCGAAACAAGTAATATTTTGGAAAAACGAGCTTGCAATGAAAGGAAAGAGCATTTTGTTCACAAAGCTGATTAGACATTAATAGTGCGTACTATTCAAGGATTAAGAAGCGCTCCTCTGTTAGTTACTGTTATCACAGATTCAGACTGTTAGGCATCTTTTACACAATTCTGGCCAAATTTTCTTTTAATATCAACGCTGCTCCCACCACAACCGAGAGTCAGTAATCCACAACCTCCTTCAATCTCCACAGGAGCTCTCCGTTCAGGGGAACCTGCTTCAGCTCAAACACAAGTGTCCTTTTTAAGGGCACCAGTAGTCAACGCAAACCCCATCCACTACTCATTTATAGAATTCCCAGTGGGGAATGTTCAGAACAGAGAGTGGAATGTCCTGAATCGTGGTGATCGTCGGTCTCGAGTTTTGACTGATTCCAACTGATTCTGCAGAATGAGGTAAGATTTATTATTCAGCATCAGTGAAAAGTAACATAAGTGCTGAATGATGCAATTTGTAACCTAACCTATCCAACTAACCTAACCTGCAACAACTAGGCTACTCACATATGATACAATATTTGGTATGAATGTTAAGCTTATTTCTAGATGAAATATTCACCACTTGTAACCAAATCTAACCAGCCTAACCTGACCTAGTGAAACTACAAAAAAATGGTAGATGAAGTATTTACTTCTTGTAACCTAACCTAATCAACTGAGCCTAACCTAACTTATGAAAAATACATGCAAATGGTACAATATCTAGTATGAATGTGAAATTTACTCCCTTCAAGTACTTACTGCCTGTAACCTAACCTAACGAACCTAGCCTAAGCTAACCTATGAAAAGTACATGCAAATGGTACAATATCTGGTATGAACGTGAAATTTATTTCCTTGATGAAGTACTTATCACTTGTAACCTAACCTAACAAAGCTAACCAACAAACCTAACCTAACATACGGAGAGAATATGCAAATGGTACAATATATGATATACTGTATATCCGAAGTTCAATTTCTCAAGGTATTTAACACTCATATACCAGCAACATAGCACGCATACAGCAAATGTAAATGACCTCAGTAAGCAAACTGAACCTGTACTTCAACCCACAGATAGTAAGTATGTAGTGCCTCTGACTTCACAGACGATATCGTTTCAGATTTAGTGGGAGGACCACTTTCGTCAGTCCTGTGAAACTGTGAAACAACGCAAAGACTAAGGAACCTAGTGCACCATAAGGAAGACATTGGCAGCAGAGCAGCTTTCAAATGCACTTCACACTCCCTGACAAGAGATGCAGTAGGTCTGGGCATTATCAAATGTAATTGCATTGGCATTGTTGTATTCTTATGTTATTTAAACACATTCTTGTTACATTATTGTTGTTTGTTACAGCCTATTGTTATTTCTTTTATTGGTATATAATAAAAAAATTGTATTGTTATACAGTTCGGTAGTTTTTTTTTCTTTGTAGTAGTTACAACCTAAGAGCATTTTAAAAGTGTTGTCTGCAGAAGTGACTTTTATAAGTAAGGTTATACATTAGCCCAGTACAATCTGTACTGCTATACGGACTTGAACCATGGTATGACAGTAAGTCTACCTAATAGACTTTGTAGATTTGGAATTGGAACTGGAATATAAAACTTGGGCCAAAGGTCATTCAGGACTGAAAGGGGAAATTGAGAGTAAAGAGGTCTGAAAGGAAAACCTTGCAGTTGCACTATGAAACAATTGTTAGGAGAGGGATGAGGAAAGTAAGATGGAAGAATGAGAACACGAATGGATGTAAAGAAATTAAAGGGGGCTGCAGCTAGGGGCAGATGGTATGCTGCAAAGAACCTTGAGTGATCCTTATAGTGCACAGCATAAGGTGCACTGATGGTACTACCCCCAAACGGAGATTTTGTAGAGTCGAGAAAAAAGCCTTAGGAAGAATAGTATGAACCAGATGGTAAGGCAGAGAGAGAAATGGCCCGTAATTATGAAGCAATTTCAATTATGCGCTGGGCGTAAATGGAACTCAGTTGTACTTTATAGCTGAAGTAAATCAATTATTATTATTCAGAAAATGAATCCTGTTCTTATGGTATTGGTCTACAGGGGCCACTGGCTTCAAATTCGAGCTTCCAAAGAATAAGGTGTTCATTTGAAAGAAATTACAGAAGGTAATTGGAAATACCGAAAGAAGAGATCAGTTATTATAAAAGAAAATAAATAAGTAAACAAAAATGTTAATAAATCATTAAAAGTACAAGGAGAATTGTTTTATGGTAGTAATGCATAGCATCTTCGCTTGAATTTTTGAGGTTCCAATTGCACAACATCCTCAGGGAGATTGCTCCACAGTCCAACGGTGTGAAGAATAAAGGACCTCTGGAACTGAGAATTTCGACAGTGATGTACACTTACTACATACTCGACAACAAATAAATGATGTGTTGAGTTTATGACAAATCAGATAATGGAAACTTGACCGAATCTGAACTGAAGTTTAATAAACTTGTATTTATAGCTTGAGTTTTAAAGGGCTGCCCAACAGCATGACCGCGTGCTGGCATAAGGCCAGCTTAAACTAAAATAACAAAAACAGTAATGCCTGGAGTAAGAGGAGTTATATTCACAACCGCATCTAAGTTACAATAATCCTGAACCCTGGCGCAAGTCAAAATGGGAATTCACCAAAGCAGCATTTCTTAACTTTATGCACAAACCTAACCGAGTATTTCATTTTGAAAAGTGTAGGGCATTTACTTTTAATTTTTTTTTACATTAAAAGTTTTTTAAAATCCCGCCCTCGCCCTCATTCCCCTACCCAACGCTGAAAAAAGAATTGAAATACGAATACAATCAATTAAGTGTGATTAGTAAAGGACTTTTTACTACTCATATTCTCACGCCGCATCAAACATCCTGTTCCCCTTCCTCCCCAATAAACAGGGAAACCCCATAACCAAAATAAAAGCTACACTTCAACGACCCTTTACTTCTGGTTCCTAACCCTTCCTGAAAAAACCTCAACATGGATTAAAAATTCGGTACCGTGCAACGCAAAGTTTATATATATATATATATATACATATATATATATATATATATATATATATATATATATATATATATTATATATATATATATATATATATATATATATATATATATACTTATATATATATATATATACTTATATATATATATATATATATATATATATATATATATATAATTATATTATGTGAGTGTGCATTAGTAAAACAAACACAATAGTGTAGATGTTTTTAACAAACACGAAAATAGGCCTAAGACAAACCAACCCTAAGTGACGAAGTTCTTAATTCAAAACAACAACAACAACAACAACAACAACAACAATAATAATAATAATAATAATAATAATAATAATAATAATAATAATAACAATTGGTAAAACACCACTAACCTGTTTGCTGTTTAGGTTTCTCTGCAGGATCATCTTATTTGCAACACGAAGAGCACTGCATATTCATTAATATTAATAAAACTTGCATTACTCTCAAGATCACAGCACACGACAGCAAGAATGGCTTCTTATTACAATTCTTCATAATTAAAAGCCAATTAGCGGAGTCAGCAGTCCATTCTAAGTTATCCTAATTGCACACAGAATATTAATAAAAGCCTTCTCATTTATCGACTGTAATTTGCGTTGCTCTGCATTGCTCTGCTTCCACTGGAGTTCTCTTGAAGAATTTTAATATGAAATCGATATTTAAGCCATTAGGCTATGTTCCAGCAAACAGATTGTCCGTCATAAGATTTTTCTTTACACAATTCCCTAACCTGCAGTGTTTTATGACCAAGAGAATGAATGTTTACAAAACACTATTTCAAGACTTCAATGTATTTTATATACGCGGTCAGTAGTAGTTCCTATTTTTTCTTTATCCAGAGCTTTCCAGTTTTTAAACTTTATCCAGCACTTCGGTATCTTGTCTCCTGTCTAAGCAAAGTTAATACACGTGACAGCATTTCAATGTGCATTCTTTCGCTACACGATTGCCAGCGCAGTTACTACTGAACTGCTGTATGATTGTATCGTCATTTTTGAATGTGTTTCTTGTTAAGAGTGTCTATACAGTACATCTTACAGCACAAACAGTTACGATATGATACATATGCCATGCCACCACCGTAACAAATTTATCAGCATTATCATGCATAAGCCTTTCAAATTTCATTATTACATTTTAGAATTATGTAGGCAAACTTACACGTACAAGTTCCTGTTTCCCAAGGGCTCTGTACAAACGCAGTTGCGGGCTCACTACAGTGTTCGTTAAATAGCAATCTCTTTCTTAAGTATTCTAACCGTCTTTAGCTTCACTTTCTTCACTATTTCGCTAAACTGAATGTTCGTTTTATTCCTTGAACATTGTACCCTTATCTGCCATAAATACTTGACATAATTACTTTGTAGTAGGCTGTACTATTTACTGTCGTACTTTTTCATTATATCGCTTATCATAATCCCTTCAGTTTCTAATTACCCCCAAAAAGTTGAGGTGACGTAGCCAAGCTTATTTTTGACGGAAAGTAAAGTAGAAGTAATTTCTACTTTACTTTTGACAGTATGTCACGTACGTCGAACGACATGATTATCTACTTGAAATCTTGGATTGACATTTAGTAAATAGTTGAAGTCAACAGTGACAGTTTGAAGACTACCTTGACACGTGGTTCTCCATAAATCGCCGATAAATTCAATTCCTCTTAATATTCCGTCCACGAGACGTTCCCGCGACGCCATGAACGTCATCCCCATCTCCTGACGCAGTTACGCGACCGGAAAAGTTCGTAAATGTCATCGAAAACACGAAAATAACGAGGAGATTCGTGCACTGGGAAAGTATCCACATTAAGTGGGTCGCGGAACTAATGTTTACGTGACGGCTAAGGTGGATGTAAAGTGCCCCGCTATTGGCTGATCGTTGTTAGGCGCACGATGATTGATTCTTTCGTCAGTTCACGCCGAATCATTCAACGAGGGAATATCTTAACAGGTAACAATGGCTTACGGTGTTTCTGATATCTGCTAGAAAATTTTTTATTTTTTTATTATTTCATTTTTATGTGGACTTTCAGCCATGTTTGCTGCATCGACACATACAAATGTCTATCCTGAATTGATATTAGGTAAGTTAAAAGTTATATCCTTAATTGTATCGTCTTAAATAACTAAAAGGCATCCTGCCTTTTAGTACTACACTTTGGCTCATCAGTAAAGCTTTTATAATCTCATATAATTAAAATATATGATTAATTGCGTTTTGTTGAATTGCACAGTTGAATGCCCCAATAGTGTCACAATACACTTCCGGTTGATTGAAGGATAATTGATAATTTTCTGTAGATTTCGTCAGGCCCATATTTATATATAACTTTATATTCGCCATGAGTTAGGGCTTTTGATGTTGTAATGTTTGCTAGGCCTACACAACTTCATATTCACACGAGTTAGGGCTTTTGATATTTTGATTTTTGCTGGGCCTACACAACTTCAAATTCACCATATGTTAGGGCTTTTGATATTTGCTGGTCCTACACAACTTCAAATTCACCATATGTTAGGGCTTATGATATATTGATTTTTGCTGAGCCTACACAACTTAAAATTCACCAAGAGTTAGGGCTTTTGATGTTTTGATTTTTGCTGAACCCACACAAGTTCAAATTCACCAAGCGTTAGGCTTTTGATTTTTGCTGGTCCTACACAACTACAAATTCACCATGAGTTAGGGTTTTTGATAGTTGATTTTTGCTGGTCATACACAGCTTCAAATTCCCCATGAGTTAGGTCTTTTGATATTTTGATTTTTGCTGAGCTTACACTACTTCAAATTCACCATGAGTTAGGGCTTCTGATTTTGCTGGTCCTATACAACTTCAAATTCACCACAAGTTAGGGCTTTTGATATTTTGATTTTTGTTGGTCCTACACAACTTCAAATTCACCATGAGTTAGGGCTTTTGATATTTTGATTTTTGCTGGTCCTACATAACTTCAAATTCACCATGAGTTACTCCTTTTGATATTTTTATTTTTGCTGGGCCTACTTCTAGATATTTTAACGTTTATACTTTTTTTTTGCTAGGCCTATACGACTTCATTCGAAGCCTAAGCTAGGCCTGTCAAAACTGATTTTCTAATTATTATTATTCAGAAGATGAAACCCATTCATATGGAACAAGCCCACCACAGGGGCCACTGACTTGAACTTCAGGCTTCCAAAGAATATGGTGTTCATTAGGAAGAAGTAAGAGTAGGTAAAGGGAAATACGTAAAGAAGAGACCCCTCTCATTAAAAAAAAGAAAAATAATTTATATATAAAAATGTATTAAAATGCAAGGAGAATAGTATTAGTATAGCAATGCATTGCATCTTCGCTTGAACTATGTATAACTTACAGGATATTTTATTTACTTTAAAAAATCTTTATTTTAACTAACCATGTCTTCAAACGTAGCTTAGTAAAATTAAAACAAAAAATAAAAATGACACACACACGCACATTGTATCATTACAATAAGGTTAAGGTTGTGCAACTTCTACGTCTAACGCATGCTACGATGTCCCAAAAGGAAATGTTAGTTTAGGCTTTGAATAGACTAAACAATAATGGTTCCATTGTGTCCGATGGAACAGCAGCACCAACATGCAGTAAATGTGCCACGGTGTCGAACTTCTCAGTTCCTTAGGTATGTTATTCCTCGAACCGTTGGTCTATGGAACAGTCGCCCTGAGGCTGTTGGGCAATTAGAACCTCAAAAGTTCAGGCGAAGAATAAATCCATTACTACCCTAAAACAATTCCCCTTGTACTTTAATAATTGATTTGTGTTTGTATCTGTTTATTTATAGATTTATCTTTTCCAATAACTGGTCTCTTGCTTTCTGTATTACCCATTGTCTTCTTAACTTCTTTCAAATGAACACCTTATTCTTTGGAAGCTTAAATTTGAAGTCAGTGACTCCTCTGTGGACTTGTTCATATGAATACGAGTTTATCTTCTATTTCAAAAGAAGGCATCGTGCTTACCCCATACAAAAATGGGAAAAAAGCACGTTAAAAGAAGAATTATTTTTAGAATTTGTTACTTACCCCGGGGTTGTCAGCGAAATATTAGTTCAAAGTGTAAACCCTGAGAATGTTTTTATTCAAATAGAAAAATGTCTTTTACTCATTTTGTCGTTTTGTTTTGCTTTATAGATAAATGGCTTTTATCATCAACCCCCGGTAAAGTTTCCTAGCAAATATTAAGAGTTTTTTTTCAAAAAAGCCTGGCAGTTACGAGCTCATTCAAGCTTTCTGCAACTGTTATTGGGAAGGAAGACAGAACACGAGTGCAAAACACCTGTAATTCAAGGTAAGTGATCACTTAACTTTGCAGGAACAAAGCAACTGGGAACACGTTAAGACACAATATTAGCAAATATCTCAGAATAATTTGTCTCAGAAACCACACGTAGAGGAACTGCAAGAAAATATAATTAGCACAAAACAAGTCGACAAAGTTGTTTGAATCTCACGCCAGATACTCTGTTAGATTTACGGGAAAAGCATTAAATTTTGTTCTGAAGATGTGTCATACACCTAATTCTGCCTACACATTAGAATTACTCTTGTCAGTATTCTCGTCCCTTGTTTTGTATCAAAACAGAAATAATTGATTGTAAGCTGTGATGGAGTTGTTGTGGCAAAAAATTAATAGTTCTAGTATGAACATCGCCAGACTCCATTTTATTTCGTTATCTAAACATATTTCCACGACATAGGCCTACCATCAGATATGAGACTACTGCATTACCGTACTGGAGAGAGAATTTTCTCTTACGTTTAAATACATCAAGCTTGCTTTATTTTTATTCATATATATATATATATATATATATATATATATATATATATACACACATACATAGATGTATATTTCTGTTGATTCATGTATATTGACTTTATGTTCTCACCAAGGAGACAAAATGTTCACACATTACAAAGCCCGCAGATGAGTCTGTTTACATTAGGCTATGTTGTACTGTAGTTTAGGTTAGGTATCGTTTTCTATAAACGCATGAAAGAAAACTTACGATTAAGAGCCACACTCGCTCCATAGTATAATTTTATGTTTAATTATTGCATATCTCAGGATAAATCCCAAAATAAAAAAAATGCCTTTAATTTGATTAACAGAAATGAGTAAACAGTCCAAATTCCTGGTTTTTGCCGATTGAAAATTATCCCTAATTTAAGACGGTATAATTTAGCTTAGGGACAATACCGATAATCCCTAAGTAGGCCTATAATCCCAGCTTAGGATTATACTGTTTTGTCAAAATACAGTTATGTTCTCATAAAGTGTACATTTAAAAACCAGAAATATACCAATAATGTTTTGGTAAAACTGGAGACTAATACCGTGCCCTGATTCCCACCAGTCGCCGATCGGAAAATTTACCGCCTTTTATTTATGCTTAAGATGATGTTTATGCCTTTTATGCCTATGATGTTTGCCGCCTTTCGTTTGTGTTAGTTTGCTGTAAAAGAAAACTATTGTGCCGGCTTTGCCTGTCCGTCCGCACTTTATTTGTCCGCCCTCAGATCTTAAAAACTACTGAGGCTAGAGGGCTGCAAATTGGTATGTTGATCATCCACCGTCCAATCATCAAAATACAAATTGCAGCCCTCTAGCCTCAGTTGTTTTTATCTTATTCAAGGTTAAAGTTAGCCATAATCATGCTTCTGGGAACGATATAGGATAGGCCACCACCGGGCCGTGGTTAAAGTTTCGCGGGCCGCGGCTCATACAGCATTATACCGAGACCACCGAAAGATATATCCATTTTCGGTGGCCTTGATTATATGTTGTAGCGGATGTGCAGAAAACTCGATTGCGCCGAAGGAACTTCGGAGCATTTTATACTCGTTTTTACACTCATCCCCAAGGGGCTGGTACTAAACACGGCTCCTTACAAGAAACCAACCTCAAAATATAGGCTATTTGTTTTCTAGTTTGCTTACAAACGTAACCTAGGCCCAGTAAGATTTAATCAAGACTTAACATAGCACATGCCTATCCTTATATCTTGGCTTACCCACAAATGATAATCAGTACCGTGTTGGTAATGTTATTATCTTATGTTTTCAGGAATTTTGCTGTTATAAGTATGAAATGACACACCAAACACCATCAGTTAACTAAGCTTCATTTGTTTTATATATATACATATACATATATATATATATATATATATATATATATATATATATATATATATATAGACCTACTCTCCATATTCTGTCATTATAATTAGGACTAACAACACCATGACTGCAAGATGAGCTACAACAGCCTATGTGTGTAGTCAAAATTAGTCTAGGCTACGTAATGTAATCCGTTTTCATGACACCAGCCTGTGGAATAGACATATCTATTTACTAGAGTGTAAGCCGTGTATTGATAATGACTAGCTAAGCTATTTTTACTTAATGATTAGCTGACTGAACGATATCCAAGATCACCGATTCTGATCAGGATCAACAGCGCTGATCAGTAGGTCCTCTGGCTGATCACATTTCCCAACATAACGGCTTAATATATATGAATATAACATATTAACACGTATATAACACCCACACGCACAATAATATATATATATATATATATATATATATATATATATATATATATATATATATCTCACCGCTACAACCTGTTTTTCAGGAAATCCCAAATAAAAAAGACTGGTAGTCATTATGAAGCTTTTAGGCCGACAATGACCGTCATTACCGATCTTAAGCGGTATAGGAAACCAGCCTCTTGTACAGTATATCTCTTAAAAGAGGTATTAGACGAAACGATGATGTCTCCCCATTAAACCACTATTACCTCTCTCTCGTTCTCTCTCTTGCTCTCTCTCTGTTCCTGCACGTGTCTGTACATAATAATAGGTCATTCATACACTTCAATCAGTCTTATTAGCAACATGTCAAGCCCGCTATATAAAAAGCAGCATTTGCCTGCCCCCTCTCTCTCTCTCTCTCTCTCTCTCCTCTCTCTCTCTCTCTCTCTCTCTCTCTCTCTCTCTCTCTCTCTCTCTATATATATATATATATATATATATATATATATATTATATTATATACATATACATACCTTATATATATTTCCTCACATAGAAAAGTACAAAAGGAACTCCTTTGTAAAAGGCAGGGATATGAGATCTTATTTTTGACTTGATCTAAACTCTCTCTCTCTCTCTCTCTCTCTCTCTCTCTCTCTCTCTCTCTCTCTCTTGCCTAAATGCAGTTTTAATGATGACATTTTTCAGCTCTGTCACTTCTTGGAGAGAGAGAG
>NC_089748.1:46451097-46473597 GCF_040412425.1 Macrobrachium rosenbergii
CACACATATATATATATATATATATATATATATATATATATATATATATATATATATATATAGAGAGAGAGAGAGAGAGAGAGAGAGAGAGAGAGAGAGAGAGAGAGAGAGAGAGAGAGAGAGGGGTGGTTATTTAAAAGCAGTGCATATCCACTGGCATTGGGCATATGGAAGACTGCGTTCTCTAGTGAAAAATTCTAACTTTCTACTTATTTTCGAAGAAAGCGTTGTCTTAAAAAAAAAAAACGGACTTACCCTCGCGATGAATTTTCTTGATAACTGTAACTAAATTTGATTTCTGGCAGTTTCCAAAAATATTACATAGGTGCTATACAGCTTATAACAGGTTGCGTAACAGATACTACTGGTACTTCAGGTAGCTAGTGAATTTTTTTGTTAAATTCTTGAATCAAAATTAAACAATATCAAAAACCCCAAACATTATTTATTCTAGATTATTAAAGGTAGTATAATAACTCCTTACGATTTATTTTTATTTAGAATTGGTATTTAAATAAACAATAAGAGAAACATTGACTCTTAAATGAGGTTCCAATAAGGTATGTATCTTTCTCTGAATTTCAGGCAAAGTACGAACTTTTTCCGTATGAATGGGACATAATACAGCTACCTGACAGAATATTAATGTTATCAACACCATTATTTTAATTGCTCTGAATAACTTTAGGCCTATGTTCGTTCTCAAAACTAGTCGGGCTACGATGCCCACAAACTGTTCAGATCACGAGATTTCCCTATCATTCGAACTTTATTCTAGGTGAAATTTCATTGCATGTATATAAAAATAACTTCAGTATGATACTAAAGTTATACTCACGTCAGTGAACTGGAAAAACTTTTAATGATGTTGACTTACCGGTAGAGCATTAGCAAGCTTATACTGTTGATTCGCAGGATATTTGATTTTACTGGCCTTCTGTTACACACGTTTCATTTCATATCAGTAAAAATTACTTTCTTATTTGCTACCTTTAGTTATTCATGCTATCTAGGTATCGTTCCAATGCCTTAAAAATAATAAGTCTAAGTTAACCTCTTTTGAAGTATGTCATCAACGCAGAAAGTACGACGGGAACTCAGTGAGACGTCAAACGTTTGTTCAATAAGTTATTTGACAAAGTACCACTTAAATTGCCCAGTCAATGAGCTATTATAATGATTGTTATGCTCAAGAAAAAGTATGTAAATATGCACAGTATTCTGAAGAGAAATCCGCTATACCATTGCTATACATTAATGAACTCTTCCCGCCTGTGTTACAGTGGCTGTTCCTTTCACCTACCCCAGACAGCTTCATAGACAACAATGTTCTATGCTATTTCGAATATTACCCTACTCGTGTATAATTTACATGCAGGAAATTATTAAAAAAAACTTTTATGCGCCCTCATAGGCAGATGTCGTTTTGTTCACCAATAATATCAAACGAAATTATTGAAAACCCATCGTTCGTTTGTGTTTGGTCTGTGTAGACTATATTTTTGATACAAGCTCGTTTTTCGTGTGCTTATATTGTTGTATTATCGATATAAATCGGCATGTTTATGATTGTATTAGAACTTGTGAGGGTTGTTTGTATATGAGAGCATTCGGATGAATTACTGAAGAAAGTTTGCATCTTTATCACAGTAAGACTACGATTTCAGAAACCAGGTCTTTAGGCCTATATCTTCTTCTTCTTCTTCTTCTTCTTCTTCTTCTTCTTCTTCTTCTTCTTCTTCTTCTTCTTCTTCTTCTTCTTCCAGCTTGTTGGAAGCATTTATTTCTGCTTGTCACGAGGTAGCTACGCATATGCCACAGCTACCTAAATCCTACGCTAGTAAGTGGACAGATGGAATGAAATAGACTATAGGCCTAGTTCTTACCTTCGAAGACATTTTGAATTAGTGGTTCGGGTTTTGAAAAACTTTCCTCCCTTCAGTTTTTATGGTCTTTTGACTGAGAATAAGATTAATAAGAACATATAAAGCAATGAAAATATACCTGGTATGGATGTGGCGTCATTACAATTCTACATTATTATACGTCGCTTGGTAATTTCCTGTTACAAAATATAAGACTTAATGCTTACGTCTGCAAAAATGGAGACTAGAAGGGAGGAATGGAATGGTATAAAGGGAAAATCAGTCCCCCCACCCCCTTTTAGACCCGAAGAGCCTTTTATTTGGTTGTTGAAAAAAATATCTTGTAAATGAGAGCGAGAGAGAGAGAGAGGGGTGGGCCGGTGTTTACTACTGATTTGCCTGTCATTTAGTTTGATTAATGACTGACGTTCAAAAGTAGACTGTTTTATTATACCATCTGAAGTTGATGTTACACTTTATAGCCTATATATATATATATATATATATATATATATATATATATATATATATATATATATATATATATAGGCCTATAAACTGTAACATAAATTTATATATATAAATATATATATATATTATATATATAAATGACTTGTTGTTTATAGATAAACAACAGCACAAATCGCATATCATGATAAGAATCCTCGCACGAAACCCACGAACTAAAGATTAAAACCTTCCAAATACTCTCTCTCTCTCTCTCTCTCTCTCTCTCTCTCTCTCTCTCTCTCTCTCTCTCTCTCTCTCTCTCTCTCTCTCTCTCTCTCTCTCTCTCTTTCTCGGCTTTCCAAGCCAGGGAGAAAAGAAAAGGCGGGGGATGTGGGGAGGAATAAATGTGAGGAGAAAAGCTGATAATGAGGAAAGCGAAATCAATTTTGTGGTTCGTAAAGCAATTTCGTTAAACAGAGACGCCACTGAGGAGAGCATTGTCAACATTAGACCGACGACGCCGCCGTTATTATGATTTCCGCAAAATGGTTTTTTGATATTTACTTGACGTTTCCGTGTTCTGTTATTTGCCCCTTTTTAGACTTATATACGGTGTAGTGTTGTTTACACACACTCTGAAAGTTAATAACACCCGGTATTGGGGCTGGTCACAGAAGCAGAATTATTGCTAAGTAGTGTTGGAGCCTACCACACTTTCTCTGGCTGCCAGTTTTATTTTACACTTTCTCTGGCTGCCAGTTTTATTTATGTGATTCTGACTTGGTAGGATGATGATAACAATAATAATAATAATAATAATAATGGTGAAGAAATCCACTGTGGTGTAAGTGTAAATATATATTAAAAATATATATACAAAACGAGAGCTTTCGAGAACCTGCTTGATTCTCGTTCTCAATCTCAGATTGAGAAGAATTGAGCAGATTATCGAAAGCTCTAGTTTTGTATATACATTTTAATATATATTTACGTCTACACCATTGTCGATTTCTTTACCAGTTTAGTCACTCACATTATGAGATTTTTATGAATAGTAATAATAATAATAATTTTCTTTTATGTTTCAAGGTTGCAAGCTATGAGCAGGACCCCTCCAATACTAAGAAGTTCGTGAAGGTAAGTGAACATATAAGAGTGCATATTTATTACCGATGGATCTAAGTTAGCCTACTTGCAAGCAGTCACCATTTTCTGCCATTTTATGAAAAACCTGTGGGTATTTCGAGTGGGCGCAAACATCAGATGAATGAAACATGAATGATTTAGGTTTATGTTCGTCCTAAACCGTTGTCTGTGGTACTTGCCAGTTCCTGTATGTCCTGTAGACTTAGGCTATAGGCCAGGGCGATTCCAAGTTAGGCCTAGCCTATGCCGATAATTGGTTTTTAAATTTTTTAAACATATGTTCCCAAAAAGTTCTAAATTTCCGGATTGCAAAGTGAAAAAAGGTTACTTAAGACCATACAGTAGTGTAGCCTAAATGCGGGTTCTCCGTATTTTAAGAAAAAGATGAGATAGGCTCAACGTAGGTCTGCTGCGTAAAAGTTGTACCAGTGAGATGTAAATCTTTGTTAATGTATATATATATATATATATATATATATATATATATATATATATTAACAAATTTTCTCATCATTATCTTTCAAGTCATGTGATAACACAGAATTATTAGGACGAATGAAAATGACAAACTCACGCACAGAAATCATGTGGGATGAACAGAATCGAATATTTTCTGACAACATGGAGGGAAGTAAATACATTTCCGGTGTATATGATAAAGTTATCCTATATAAGAATGAACTTAATGCACAACCAAACCTCTACTGATTTAATTTTAACGCGCCTGTAGAAAGAATTCATTTAACCTAATAATGATTTATATAGACCAACAACATTTTAACACGCCTGTAGAAAGAATTCATTTAACCTAATAATGATTTATATAAACCAACAACACGAGTGTTTGTGTTGGCTGGTTAATAGTCAGACAGTGGAAGACTAGCACAGGTTGATTGAATTTAGGGCTAACAACTTAAGATCTCTTTTGGAAAAGACAAGACTAGGACTGAAACAGGAGAATGCTCCATGTTGCTCGAACCCCGTACGGGGTTAATGCCGTTAGTGCACCTCACGCGTTGTTCTGTAGGCATTACTTAAGGTTCTTTGCAGCTTCCCTAAGGCCTCTAGCTGCAACCCCTTTTATTCCTTTTATTGTACCTCATTTCATATTCTCTCTCTTTCATCTGACTTTCTTCAACCTTCTCCATGGTTGTTTCATAATGCAGCTTGCAAAAGGTTTTCCTCTTGTTACACCTTTCAAACCTTATTTTTACTCTCAATTTCCATTTCAGCGCTGACCTCATCATAGGCCCCAGCGCTTGGCCTTGGGCCTAAATTTTATATATTCCATGCCATTCCATATGGCTTGGTCAAATGAACCGGTGGATCTTTCCATTTAGTGAACAACGTTCTCGAATTTGCTTTTATAGGCTGTTAACTCGATTACAACGGTGTTATAGGCCATTAGACAGTTTTATCACTACCGGGATTTTAAACCTCATCATCATCTGTCGCGAGGGAGTGGCCGAAGAGGGGGAACGCAATCCCATCGTCCAATGTTTGCCGTTTTATTCAGACGTTTCCGGAGACGCTTTGATTTTATTCAAGTCTTGACTGGGCTGGGTTCCCTTGGGAAGATTTCACATGTTGCAAGTTGGCAAGTTTTTTTTTTTTATATTATAAGTGTTTTAAATGGAATTTTTTTGGATATATTTAATTGGCATTTTTTTTAAATATTCCAATTCTGGTTTTTTTTTTAGATATTTTGAGTAGAAAATTTTAAGATATTTTAGGCATTGTAGGTTAGAATTTTTTTATTTTAGATATTTTAAGCGAAAATTTTTGTTATTTTAGGTATTTTAGTAAGAAATTTTTGTCTAGATATTGTAAGCGTTATTTTCAGATATTTGAAATACCTTAAGCCTGAAATTTTCAGATAGTTTGGATATGTCGTCCGATATTTTCAGATATTTAAAATACTTTAAGCATGAAATTTTCAGATAATTTGGATATATCGTCCGATATTTTCAGATATTTAAAATACTTTAAGCCTGAAGTTTTCAGATGGTTTAAATATATGAAGATGGAGATTTTCAGATGTTTTAGACATTTAAATCGTAAATTTTCAGATTTTAAATGGTAAATTTTCGGATATTGTAGATATTTTAAGTCGGAAAATTTTCAGATTTTTAAAATACTTTAAGCCAGAAATTTTTCATATATTGCAGATATTTAAGTCGGGAAATTTTCAGATATCAATATTCAAAATATTTTAAGCCTGAAAATTTAAGATAGTTTGGAAATTTCCAGTCTGATTCAATTTTTAGACATTTGAAATATTTTAAGACAAATCTTCAGACATTTAAAATACCTTGAGCCTGAAATTTTCAGATAGTTTGGATATATCGTCTGATATTTTCAGATACTTAAAATATTGCAAGCCTGAAATTTCCTGTCAAGCCAAGAATTCTCTTTTCCTCATCATGCAAACCGCCAATCACGAAACCAAAAACCAAAAACCAAAATAACAGTATAGACGAACCGACTGACACATCTGATGACCCGAATGGTAATCGACGACACTCCCGATCGGGCGGTCGAAAATGGCGGCGCAGGAATTCGCTCGTAAACAAACGCAGCCGCCCTCATTACGCAGTAACAAATGAATGCGGAGTTATTGCCCTTCTTATCGGGGCCGATATCACGTGACGCGCGATCGTAACACTCGTCGTAAACGAGGCGTTACGACCTGCGTAGGGCGGTAATCCAATGGCACGTCGGAAAGAGAGAGAGAGAGAGTACTTGTTGAGTGAAGCTTAGATCTCAGATGGGCTCGTATGTATTTGTATGTGTATTATGAGAGAGAGAGAGAGAGAGAGTACTTGCTGAGTGAAGCTTAGATCCCAGGGAGTCTTGTATGTATTTTTATATGTATTATTAGAGTTAGAGAGAGAGAGAGAGAGAGAGAGAGAGAGAGAGAGAGAGAGAGAGAGAGAGAATCCAAATACTTGGTGGATGAAACTCATAGGAATTTTGTTAAGTGAAACTTGTTCGTATGCATGTGTGTGTTCGTGTGTTTATTTATGTGTGTGCGTGTGTGTGTGAGAGAGAGAGAGAGAGAGAGAGAGAGAGAAAGTTTGTTAGACAAAACATAAAGAGGAAGACTGTTGAATCAAACTTGTGTGTGTGTACGAGAGAGAGAGAGAGAGAGAGAGAGAGAGAGATAAGGAATGGAGAGAAAGTTTGCTAGACAAAACTAAAAAGAGGAAGACTGTTCAATCAAACTTGTGAGAGAGAGAGAGAGAGAGAGAGAGAGAGAGAGAGAGATGGAATGGAAAGAACGTTTGTTAGACAAAACTTAAAGGGGAAGTTTGTTGAATGAAACTTGTCCGTATGTGTGTGTGTGTGTGTGTGAGAGAGAGAGAGAGAGAGAGAGAGAGAGAGAGAGAGAGAGAGAGAGAGAGAGAGAGAGAAATGGGCCGGATATTCGAGATGAGCATCTACGAGCGCATGTTCTTTTGTACGGGAAGTGCCCATAAAAGTGTCGCTCATTGCACCTTAGGTCATTAAAGCAGTGTTGCAGGAGGTCGTAAAATGCCCCGTAAATGCCCCCGTGTCCTCCCAATTCATTATGGCACGCCGGCCGACGCAGGCACACGTGTGTTTGTGTCCGTTTGTTGAAATGACGGTTTCTTTGATTATCGAACGTAACTCCATACATTAGTGACAAGTACAGAGGACTTAAAAAACGGAATTATGGTTGTTTACAATGTACGTAAATAATAATAATAATAATAATAATAATAATAATAATAATAATAATAATAATAATAATAATAATAATAATATGTTCATCCTGAAATTTTATAAGTTATTCTTCACATCATGTTCAAGCGATTGTGTCTCATTCATAACCTGGCCCGTAGGAGGGTAGTGCTGTCAGTGCACCTCATGCGGTGCACTGTAGGCATTACTTAAGGTTCTTTGCGGCGTGCCTTCGGCCCCTAGCTGCATCCCTTTTCGTTCCTTTTACTGTACCTCCTTTCATATTCTCTTTCCTAACAATTGATTCATAGTGCAACTGGGAGGTTTTCCTCCTGTTCCACCATGCAGACCTTTTACTGTCAATTTCCGTTTCAGCGCTGAATGGCCTCAAAGGTCCCAGTGCTTGGCCTTTGGCCTAAATTCCATATTCAGTTCAATCATTTAATACTGGTCATTATTGAAACCAATTTAAATGAACTCCACATACGTTGGAACCTTGAATTTCAAGTCAGTGGCCCCTGTGGTGGGCTTGTTCCATATGAATAGGGTTCAACTTCTAAATAATAATAATAATAATAATAATAATAATAATAATAATAATAATAATAATAAAAACACGAAAAAACGCCAGCATTCATACACCGACTTCCGCGAGAGCATACGCGCATTAGTGCGTATTTATACGAGGGGGAGCGGGGAATGTTCACATGGGGCTCCATCCAAACCATACGTGAAATGGATGTCATACAGGACTGATACGAGACATATATGGGTTCCGTCGTACCATTGTTGTTTATTAGAACTTTATAGCTGGCGTCGCGCCTAACCCCGTAACTGTGAGTTAATGCGTTTTTTATTTCTGTCCTTTCGTGAATAGCAAGTATGGTGTGTGTGAGAGAGAGAGAGAGAGAGAGAGAGAGAGAGAGAGAGAGAGAGGGAGAGGGAGGAGCGAACTAAAGAGAACATACAGAGAGAGAGAGAGAGAGAGAGAGAGAGAGAGAGAGAGAGAGAGCGCTAACAAAGAGAACATAGAGAGAGAGAGAGAGAGAGAGAAAGAGAACTAAAGAGAATGCAAAGAGAGAGAGAGAGAGAGAGAGAGAGAGAGAGAGAGAGAGCGAACCAAAGAGAACGTAGAGTGAGAGAGAGAGAGAGAGAGAGCGCGCGCGAACAAAAGAGAACGTATAGAGAGAGAGAGAGATAGAGAGAGAGTGAACAAAAGAGAACTTATAGAGAGAGAGAGAGAGAGAGAGAGAGAGCGAACAAAGGAGAACGTATAGGGGGAGAGAGAGAGAGAGAGAGAGAGAGAGAGAGAGAGAGAGAGAGAGAGAGCGAGCGGGAACAAAAGAGAACGTATAGAGAGAGAGAGAGAGATAGAGAGAGAGTGAACAAAAGAGAACTTATAGAGAGAGAGAGAGAGAGAGAGGAGAGAGAGCGAACAAAGGAGAACGTATAGGGGAGAGAGAGAGAGAGAGAGAGAGAGAGAGAGAGAGAGAGAGAGAGCGAGCGAGCGAACAAAAGAGAACGTATAGAGAGAGAGAGAGCGTGAACTAAAGAGAACGTAGAGAGAGAGAGAGAACGTTGAAAAATATAAAGTAGAAACTAAGAAAAAGTTAGGTTGACAGACAATAAAATATTTGTCACTGGAATATCCCCAACTGGTAATTTTCTTCACATAAAAAAAATAGAATTAATTGTCTCCCTATGTATCCAATCGGATTATGAATCTTTCTTATGTAACTAACGGTTCTCTAATCACAACTGAGCATCCATTTGTATCATTCCTTCGGTTCCAATATGAAAGTTTCTTTCATCAATTCTGTATCGATATATTTTTGTACAACTATGATGGTGATTCTAAAGTAGTTGAGTATTGCAGTCAAGTTTCCTTTTAATGGTTTATTATTATTATTATTATTATTATTATTATTATTATTATTATTATTATTATTATTATTATTATTTTATATCTTTTTAAAAAGTTATATACTTTGCCAGTAAAATATATATCGCAAGTTTTTTATTATTACTATTTACGAAGGAAGGAACATAATCAATACTTCCGATTACGAGTGAGTTAGATGAATAGATAGATGGGGGTGGGGGAGGGCGGTCTGGGAGGGGGAGTGTTGAATTTTACGATGTTCAGACCCGTTCATTACAAATTTTATGGTCCAGCTTTTGTTAACCTCTATTTTTTATGTATCGTTTCAATTTTAACTCGAATGGGAAGACCCAGCTTGAGTAGGAACACTGTTTGGTACTAGTGTATGGAGAGAGAGAGAGAGAGAGAGAGAGAGAGAGAGAGAGAGAGAGAGAGAGAGAGAGAGAGAGCCTAGTTTACGAATAAAACTTCCAGAGATCAATAATAAAATGTTGTCACTTGAAGCTAATCGAGAGTGTTGCCTTTGTGCGATCATCCGCCATCTTTAAACTACGCTTGTCATTTCACCTTGTTTTACCTGTGCTCATTAGTGGCATTTTCTTTGCCCATGCGAACTGGAATTCTGGACTGGTTCCCATTCGTCTTTTCCAGGCCGTCAAGCCCAAAGCATTTTTGTTTCTGGATCGTAGATCGCTTGTAACGAGAGACCTTCAAATCAGTGAAAGGAATTCGTTTGTTTTGTACGAGAACTATTTAATTGATGAGACCACGATAACGAGTTGTAGGTCGAGGTGGTGTTGCCAAAGATTATTATTATTATTATTATTATTATTATTATTATTATTATTATTATTATTATCAGAAGATGAACCCTATTCATTTCTGGCAAGCTCACAGGGTCCACTGACTTGAAATTCAAGCTTCCAAAGAATGTGGTGTTCATTCGAAAGACGTAATAAAAGATAATGAGAAATACAGAAAGAGGAGATCAGTTATTAGAAAAACATAAGTTAACAAATAAATAAATAAATATTATTATTATTATTATTATTATTATTATTATTATTATTATTATTATTATTATCTAGCAAGAAGGTGATGTTATCTATGTTTGTCTTCTTTACAGGCACGGAGCCGTAAGCTTAACAAATGTAAATTGTATAAAAGTTTTATTTTTCCCTCTTTATAAGGACTGGGTATCTCTTCAGCATAATTTAGAGTTCAAAAACATTTGTGCCAAATTTTACAAATTTTTTTACATGACTCGGGACCTAATCCTTTCCCCCCCCCAAAAACACGATGTTTTTATTTATCATGCAGTGGCGAGTTCACGTCCATGGTATTGCGAGAGAGAGAGAGAGAGAGAGAGAGAGAGAGAGAGAGAGAGAGAGAGAGAGAGAGAGAGAGTGCAAACTTACTCAAACAGGGCCGTATTATACAAAGAGAAAAGGTCAAGCATAATACTGAATAACCAGTTAAGATGGATAGATGTACGAGTAAAGTTGGTGTTGTATATATTTACATCTCGTGCTCTTTTAACACAGTAATGTAGGTAATGTCGAAGTTTGCTATATAGGAGAAAGGATTGGTTTAATTAGTTTTTGTTTTTAATATTCTTCATTAAACTTCTCTCTCTCTCTCTCTCTCTCTCTCTCTCTCTCTCTCTCTCTCTCTCTCTCTCAATGACCTCGTCAAATCCTCCTCTGTAGTCCTAATCCTTCACTGGAACGAAGGCACCTAAGCCAACATCTTCCATTCATCTAACCCGTTACTTAATTCCCCTAGTCCCTCTCTATACCTCCATTCCAGTGTAGGATTAGAATCCCATCCTGATCCTTCCACCCCTATCCCCTACCTGGATCGGGATCCCATGCGATCCTCACCCACATCCTACCAGGATCAGGGAGGCGAGGCGTGTGCAATCCTCACCCACATTCTACCTGGATCAGGGAGTCTCATGCAGTCCTCACCCAAATCCTACCTGGATTAGGGAATCCCATGCAATCCTCACCCACAACTTTCCTGGATCATGGAGTCTTGTGCAATCCTCACCCACATTCTACCCGGATCAGGGAGTCACGTGCGATCTTCACCCACATCCTACGTGGATCAGGGAGTCCCATGCGATCCTCACCCACATTATACCTGGATCAGGGAGTCCCATGCAATCCTCACCCACATTCTACCTGGATCAGGGAGCCTCATGCAATCCTCACCGACATCCTGCCTGGATCAGGGAGTCCTGTGATATCATCACCTACATCCTACCTGGATCAGGGAGCCTCATGCAATCCTCACCTACATCCTACCTGGATTAAGGAGTCCTGTGCCATCCTCACCCACATCCTACCTGGATCAGGGAGTCCCGTGCCACCCTCACCCACACCCTACCTGGATCAGGGAGTCCCATGCAATCCTCACCCACATCCTACCTGGGTCAGGGGAGTCCCGTTCGATCTCCATTCGGCTGGATCAAAGACCTCCAGTTACCCTGTGTCCTTCTGCCGGTCGCCCCCAGAAGCCCGGATGGACAATTGACTCGCGAGATGGACAGACTGGGACCGGTCCGTCAGCTTCCAGCCGCTGACCAATTCATTCCAGGAATTCTCCGGGGAATGCCGGGAGAGAAATATGTTGGGGGTTTTAATACGTCTCGTTCAATTACTGCAGGAATTCGGAGGACGAGATAGTTACAGAGATAGATAGGAAGTTGGGAGGGAAAAGAACCGAGGAATGCTTGGTATTGGAGAGAGAGAGAGAGAGAGAGAGAGAGAGAGAGAGAGAGAGAGAGAAAGAGAGAGAAGGGGGAAAGGGATTTATGGGAATCAGGCAGACAGACAGACAGACAGACAGACATATAGAAAGATGAAGACAGCGAAAGAGAGAGAGAGAGAAGGGGGGGTTGGAGTTATGGGAATCAGATAGACAGACAGAGATATATATAGACCAACCGAGAGAAAGAGAGAGAGAGAGAGAGAGAGAGAGAGAGAGAGAGAGAGAGAGAGAGAGAGTTAAGTTAATAGAAATCAGACAGATAACAACAATTTCTTACAAGTTCATTCATTTATTCACCCCATTCATTCGCTACAAGCATCTATTATCGTATCGCGACGAAGGTTTCTCTCTTATTCATGAAAATCAGAGATCGTTCTTATGGCAGAATATTCTCTCTCTCTCTCTCTCTCTCTCTCTCTCTCTCTCTCTCTCTCTCTCTCTCTCCAACAATAACATAATATCCTGTGTTTTTGTGACAAGTGAACAGCTGTACTTACTGATTCCTCTTAATAAGTAATTTTTTTTTTTATTTCGTGAAATTTGCTAAGTACCATTTGGCACATATTATCTTATCAAATTTCGAGAGAGAATCTTATTTAATATAACTTTTATTGTCGTTGAAATGCCTCTTAGAAAAAATTTTGTCACGCTTCGATGAGAATTTCGTTCAGCGGGTGTTGAGTTTTCTTTCAAATTCTTTTTTTTTAAGTATTGTAAACATTTTCTTTTATCAGCTTTCATTAACTTAACCATGATTTTGATTTTGGTTTAACAGAATCGTATGCGTAATTAGAGGGACACGTTGTTGTACAAAATACTGTTTGCTTTAGTGCTCGTGAAATGTTTATGATGATTTTGATAATCGGTTTTATTTTCATTGCTTTTCCAAAGGTCATGTATATATATATATACATACATACATACTTACATATATATATGATGTGTGTGTGTGTGTGATGTAGAGACAGTGTTGATAATTTTCAGGAAATTCAGTAAAACGAATAACATACAGGAAAAGATAACGAGAGAGTAAGAGAGAGAGAGAGAGAGAGAGAGAGAGAGAGAGAGATCCAAATATGTGGTAAGTGTTGTCAAATTCAGTACAACGAATATTATACAGGAAAATATAACGAGAGAGAGAGAGAGAGAGAGAGAGAGAGAGAGAGAGAGAAATTTAAACGTCTCTCTCTCATCTGGGGCTTTGTTTCTTAGTCAAAGCATATTTTTCGTTAAATCTAACTGTTATATTTTCTCTCTAACATCTCTCGCAATTGAATTTAACAACACTCTCGACGTATTTGAATCTCTCTCTCATTATATTTTCCTGTATAACATTCGTCGTACTGAATTTAACAACACTTACGACGTATTTGAATCTCCCTCTCTCTCTCTCTCTCTCTCTCTCTCTCTCTCTCTCTCTCTCTCATCCCAGCTCGTGTAGCAATGCCAACACTGTCACGACATTGTTACGGAGGATATTGCAATCTTCCGTCCTTTAAGCCTCTCGTTTGCAAGGGGGGCAAATCCGGATCAACTTTCGCTACCTTTCGCTGTTAACGGAGGATTTGGTGCTTGATTGTATTGGATAAAAAAAGAGAGAGAGAGAGAGAGAGAGAGAGAGAGAGAGAGAGAGAGAGAGAGAGAGAGAGAATATATATATGTTTTGTACGAGTGGCCAGATGGCTCGTTAACTACTGATAGGTTCTAACTGAGTCTTCTTCTTCTTCTTCTTCTTCTTCTTCTTCTTCTTCTTCTTCTTCTTCTTCTTCATCGTGATTGCTTTTAACTGAAGATTTGGTTTGGGCAAAAATTTTTAAACTGAGGAATCATATTAACTGAAAGAAATTGATTTAAGCGATGTAGTATATGCACCCTATGATTAGATTTTAATCTACAATAAAATCATAACTACAGATCCCCGTGGGCGGCTAGCGCTGTCAGTGTACATCACGTGGTGCACTGTAGGCATTACTTAAGGTTCTTTGCAGCGTCCCTTTTCATTCTTTGTACTATTCCTCCAATTCATATTGTCTCTCTTCCATCTTACTTTCCTTCATTCTCTTCTAAGAATTGTTTCATAGTGTAACCTGGAGATTTTCCTCTTATTACACCTTTCAAAACCTCTTTAATTCTCTCAATATTCCTTTCTGCGCTGAATGACCTCTTTCATAGGTCCCAGCGCTCGGTCTTTGGCCCGAATTTTATATTCCAGTTTACACCCCCCATTCCCATACACCGGTTCCCACCACTCCATACCCTACCAGCACACACACACACACACACAAACACACAAACACCATTACTGGTAATGATTCCCGTCCTGCGGAAAAATGGAATTACCAGCCGTAATGATTTAATCAATATTGCAAGTTATTAGTCCCTGTCTGTCCATGACGGGTATCGTAAGTTACCCAGTAAACAGGAAATGTCCTGGATTGACGGATCTCGGGCAGAAAGGCAGACCGGCGAAAGGAATGGCTCTGAATAATTTATGGAAGGTCTCTCTCTCTCTCTCTCTCTCTCTCTCTCTCTCTCTCTCTAATTTTGCTTTTTTATTTATTTTGTTTCTTTTTTACTGTGTCTTGTTTCGTTCGATATTATCAATTGTTTGTTTGGTTTAAATCTTTTTATTTTAAACTGTTTCTTGTTTATTTGGGCTTGTTTTGTCACCGTTGTTTTGGCTCTCTCTCTCTCTCTCTCTCTCTCTCTCTCTCAATTTAAGAAATATTACAATTTTGTTTTAGTTGGAAATCATTAATTTGAAACTAATAATCTAGTGCTTACCACCAACACCAAAAACCTTTCATTCATTTTCTTCATCCATTCGCATCCTTTTATTCCTCCTTCGTTATCTTCTTTCCACATTATCCTCATTCTCCTCGTTCTCCTTTCTCTCCCTTCTCTCCCATCTCTTCTTCCTCAGCAGGCTCTTTCTTCTCCTCCGGCGGACTCCCGCGGAATCCGCCTTTTATTAATTTTTTTCATCTATCCACCTCCTTATATTCCTCCTTCGTTATCTTCTTTCCACATTATCCATATTCTCCTCGTTCTCCTTCCTCTCCCTTCTCCCCCTCCTCAGCAGCCTCTTTCGGTCTCCTCCGGCGGACTCCCGCGGAATCCGCACTCCGTCCGCACATGGCTTCCTTCCTGACGTTCGACGGGCCATTAAGACCAGTGTCCTCTTCGGCTGACAAATGGTAATCACGCCAATGATATAATGAATGAGTCTCTAATGATCTCCAAGAATAATGAGGTGAGGTATCGGTGCTCCTAATGGATTATTTGGGATATTATTGTCTTTTCTCTCTAATTCTGCGTTTGGTTTGCGGTTGGTCCCTGGTGTGGATTCTCGCTTTCCAGATTAGGGTGTTTCTCTCTCTCTCTCTCTCTCTCTCTCTCTCTCTCTCTCTCTCTAGAATATGATACACTCAGATTACGATATCCGTCTTTCTCTCTCTCAGATTGAATATTTCTCTCTCTCTCTCTCTCTCTCTCTCTCTCTCTCTCTCTCTCTCTCTCTCTCTCTCTCTCTCTCTCTCAGAATATGATACTCAGATTAGATATCTCTTTCTCTCAGATTGAATTTCTCTCTCTCTCTCCCTATTTCTCTCTCTCTCTCTCTCTTTCTTATTAGGATATTCTCTCTATCTCTTCCAGTCAGTGATATTTCTCTCTCTCTCTCTCTCTCTCTCTCTCTCTCTCTCTCTCTCTCTCTCAGATTAGGAAATTCTCTCTCTCTCACATTAGGATATTTTCTCTGTCTCTCTCAGATGGGGATATTTCTCTCTCTCTCTCTGCGCAGGCTGATTTCCCTTTGTATCCCACTCGGGTTTATTAGGGCATGTTGACTCTGTCCCTTAGGATTTTGAGCAGAAGATCTAAGGTCAGTATTTCTTGCCTCTTCTTGTGCCTTTATTATCTGCAACCAGTTTCTTCAATCTCATCTGCATTTTCGTCCTTGTCAGTTGCTTACGTCAGTATACGTCACGCCGTGCGGTGTAGGCATTACTCAAGGTTCTTTGCACCGTCCCTTCGGCCCCTAGCTGTAACCCCTTTCAATCCTTTTGCTGTACCTCCTTTCTTATTGGCTTTCTTTCTTCCATCTTACTGTCCTCAGCCCTTTCCTGACGATTGTTTTATAGTGTAATTGCAAAAGGTTTTCCTCCTGTTACACCTTTCAAACGTTTTTTAGTTTTCTGTGAAAGAAAACTATTGTGCCGGCTTTGTCTGTCCGTTCGCACTTTATTTTTCCGCACTTTTTTCTGTCCGCACTAGATCTTAAAAACTACTGAGGCTAGAGGGCTGCAAACTGGAATGTTGATCATCCACCCTCCAATCACCAAACATCAGATTGCAGCCCTCTAGCCTCAGTAATTTTTATTTTATTTAAGGTTAAAGTTAGCCATAATCGTGCTTCTAGCAGCGATATAGGCCATGCCACCACCGGGCCGTGGTTAAAGTTTCATGGGCCACGGCTCATACAGCATTATACGCTGTGGCGGCAGTAAAGAAAACTCGATTGCGCCGAAGAAATTTCGGCGCATTTTTTACTTTTTTTTTTGGTCTCAATTTCCCTTTTCAGAGCTGAATGACCTCATCATAGGTCACAGCGCTTGACCTTTGGCCTGAATTGTACATTCCATATCTGTTAACATTTTTCAGCGCACGAAGAAGCCATTTTAGAAAACCAGGCGGAATAGATAAAAAACTTTGAGGAAATTTAATAAAAACTAAGAAAGAAAGCTTCTGAAACACAAATAATATACGCGCAAGAGTTTCCATTATACTATGCTAACAAAGTTAACGGAGCCAATCTTCTGTGGCAATATGGCTCGTCATAATTTAACACGACCGTCAACTTTTTAAAAAACCGTCAAAACTTAATTTCTTTTCGATTCCACGAACCAACTTTCTTCTCCGTGTCGTAATTTCATTTTACCCCATTTGTTCTTTCATCGGTCACAAAACGAAGTTACGAAAGAAATTTAAAAACTCAGTCACACAATGAAGTTATTAGAAGAAATTTAAAAAGTCAGGCGAGTCATAAGCAAAACGAGAAGTGAGGAAGCTTCCTCTACACCTCCCCTCCCCGCCTTTTATGATTTAAAAAAAATAAAAAAAGAAAGAAAAAGTTTGACTACCGGTGAAATTAGATTAAAACTCAATTGAAATAATTCGGGCGAAAAAAGACAACAGTCCTTTCATTCTCGAGGTTGAAGAAGAAGCAGAGCAGTGGTGGTGGTAGAAGTAGTAGTAATAGTAATGGTAGCAGTAGTTAATAGCAGTGGTGGTGGTAGCAATAGTAGTAGCAGTAGTTTGTAATGCTAGTAGCAGTGCTATATTTCCTATTGCCTTCTATAACCTCTTTCAAATGAACACCATAATATTCTTTAGAAGCTTAAGTTTCAAGTCAGTGGCCCCTGTAGTGAGCTTGTTCTATACGGTTAAGGTTCATCTTCTGAATAATAATAATAATAATAATAATAATAATAATAATAATAATAATAATAATAATAATAATAATTACTGTTATTCTTCACTACCGTGAGACGATTTCCGATCCTCTGTTGTTCTCCCATTGTTGTAGCTTTTGCTGTTATGGGCGTCGTGGTTCTGAGGATCACAACCAAACAACAGTGCGCTCTCTCTCTCTCTCTCTCTGTCTGTCTGTCTGTCTGTCTCTCTCTGTATAAGCGTTTTTTTGTTGTTGTTGTTCTTCACTACCGTGAGACGATTTCCAATCCTAAGTTGCTTTCCTATTGTTGTTGCTGTAGCTGTTATCGTTGTTGTGCTTCTGAGGACCACAACTGAACGACAATCTCTCTCTCTCTCTCTCTCTCTCTCTCTCTCTCTCTCTCTCTCTCTCTCTGTATCTCTGTATGCGTTTCTCGTTCTTCACTACTGTGAGACGATTTCCGTTCCTCTGTTGTTCTTCCTTTGTTGTGGTTTTGAGGACCACAATCAAACAACAATACTCTCTCTCTCTCTCTCTCTCCCTCTCTCTCTCTCTCTCTGTATGTGCGCGTGATTTAAGGCTCCCATTGACCATTAAGCATTAGATTTTAATGGCCCCTACTTCTAATGGCGCCCGGGTCTCTTTCTCTCTCTCCTCATAGCCTGCATGGAAAACCACGGTCGTATATCTCCATATTTTTCCTCTTTTTTTTTTTCCTCCTTGGAAATCTTATATTTACCCTTTGTATTCTATTCTTGGGGACGTGTCAAACTTTTAATGCCGGTCGTATATCTTATTTCGCCTATGTTCTAGGCCGCTTTCTTTTTTTTTTTTTTTTTTTGTTTTGGCTGGAGTTTGAGGGGCGTGTCTGGTCGCTCGTTTTGTCTGTTTGGTCGTCATTTTGTTTGCTAACAAGGTATGTCTGTTGGTAATGTGTTTACGGGATTTAGTTAAATATTTTTTAATAGAGGGGGTCAGGTCATTGGTGAGGGAGATCTCGTGACGTCATACTGTTAGGAATCTAGAAACGGGTTTTGCAGTTTGCTCTGAGTACAGTTCACGTTTGGAATTTTTTTTAAACAATTAGTATTATTATTATTATTATTATTATTATTATTATTATTATTATTATTATTATTATTAGGGAGGAGACCTTCTCTGAGGGCAGTTGCATTAAAAATTACAGCGGTTTCCACGGCATTTAATTTATACAGTCTTCTCTATTCTTCTTATTATCTTTTTTTTCCTCAGCCTGTAGCCGGAAGGTCAGGCTTCCCAAGGGCATTCAAAGATTTCTGTTTTCTCAGGTTTATTTCCTCTGACGTTTCAAACGCGCTCTGGCGTTTATTTTCAAAGAGTGAATGGAATGGCTTGCTGTCCTTGGGAAGCCTGATCTACCAGGTACAGGCTGAGGATAGAAAGATGATAAGAAGAATAGAGAAGACTGTATAAATTAAATGCCGTGGAAATAGCTATTATTATTATTATTATTATTATTATTATTATTATTATTATTATTATTATTATTATTATTATTATTATTCAGAAGATAAATTTTCTGTTCACGTGGAACAACCCATAGGGGCTATTGACTTGAAATTCGAGCTTCCAAAGAATATGGCATTCATTTAAAAAAAGTTACAGAAGGTAATAGGAACCACAGAAAAAGGAGATCAGCTATTACAAAAAAAAAAGATAAATAAATAGAATTAGGTTACGTTGGGTTACATTTTTATTATGTCTAAAATGGAATAGAATATATCAGTTCATTTATCATAGTCTGCTTTTTATTCATCATAATTCGAGTGAAATCAGACGTTATAATGAGTTCTACCCGTAGTGGGGTAGTACCATCAGTGCCCCTCGTGCGGTGCACTGTATACATTACTTCAGGTTCTTTGCTGTGCCCCTTCGGCCCCTAGCTGCAACGCCTTTTATTCCTTTTACTGTACCTCCGTTCAAATTCACTTCCTTCCATCCTAACAATTGTTCCATAGTGCAAATGCAAGGTCTTCCCAATGTTACACCTTTCAAACCTTTTTCCTCAGTTTCCCATGCAGTTCTGAATGACCTCATCATTATAAGTCCCAGCGCTTGGCCCTTGGTCTAAATTCTGTGTCCAGTTCCAATTCTGAAACCAAGACTTTCCTGTCATTTAACTGACTTTCTGTGGCTGTCGTTTAGAGGCGAGCAAATGACAAAATGTTATCCATAATTTTTTTTCCTTGCATTCTTATATATGTTTGGGTTAAAATTAATTCACCAAAGTCGACCGTGTTGAATACTGTTAATTCAACTGTCACAAATCACACTGTATAGGTCAGCCGACCGATAGATTTATTTTCTGTTTTTAGTATTCGATCCTTACGGTGGATTGTTTTGTTGATATATATATATATATATATATATATATATATATATATATATATATATATATATATATATATATATATGTATATATGTATATATATATATATATATATATATATATATATATATATATATACTGTAATATATATATACGTACATACATACATATATATACATATATATATATATATATATATATATATATATATATATATATATATATATATATATATATATATATATGAATGTCTTTTCCTGTAATACTACATATTAGAAATACAGGGCATGTCATTAACTGGAGTGGGGCAGGTTGGTTTTCAGAGTAGCTGTCACATACAAAAGAAAGATGCTGGAATCTGCTATCATCAATCAAACCAACAATATGAACCTGTCAGGAGGACATTGGAAATCGGACGCCATCGACACCTTAATCCTCAAACCTCCTGAAGAAGATGACCCAAGAAACGACCGCCAGATCCATCGCCAAACGGGAGCTAATGAGGCCAAAAACCACTAGGGAATTTGGTCATTCTCCTCCTCTTAAGAAACGCCACCTCCATAACATCGGGAGGCCTAAGGCCACACCTTCATGTTTTTATATATACCATTGTAACTTTCCACCTGTCCATATTCTACCAGTGAACAGGGCCACAGAAACAAGTGCCCGAAATATATGGTTTCAAATGTTTAAATAGTGTTTTATGGGCCTTCTTTATTTTCATATATATATATATATATATATATATATATATATATATATATATATATATATATATATAATCATATATACATGCTCACACATATATAACACACACACAATATATATATATATATATATATATATATATATATATATATATATATATATATATATATATATATATATATATATATATATATATATATATATATATATAAATATATATATATCTATAATGTTTGTTTTTTTCTATATTTAAGTCACAACAATTGTATATCTGCAGTTGTAATGAAACAAGCGTATCAGCATATTTCTGTGTGCATGTGTGTGTGTGTGTGTGTGTGTGTGAGAGAGAGAGAGAGAGAGAGAGAGAGGGAGGAAAAAGTGTTTTTGAACTCTTTCCCTCCCAAAAGTATTAGGTTTCTCGTAATTAAACAACAAAAAATGGCCCCGGGGTCCCGCCTGATGAAAGCTAATGGTGTTGTACTGTAGAGGCCATTTGCGAACAGACAAGCAGACGTACGCCTGTGACGCCAGAAAAAAAAAAACTAAATAAGGATCCGTTTCATCTTTAAAAGACTTTTTTTTTTTTCTTTGACTCCCTGCGGAAGTTATAAACCGCCCAAAGGCCTACGGTTACCCATAGGCCTACGGATTATAATGTGTACTGATTATCATGTATTTTTCACATTCTTTTTTCTGCCTAAATACCTTTTGGCGGTCTTCCCTTTGTCTTGGTTTAGGTTTTGGGCGTCGGGAGGATTTTCAGCTAGAGAGAGAGAGAGAGAGAGAGAGAGAGAGAGAGAGAGAGAGAGAGCAAGAGTAGGGATCCATGCAATTTGTCCTAACGATAGAAAAACCTTGATGTGGATAATAGTAAATCTTTAACCAAATTTCACGAGAGAGAGAGAGAGAGAGAGAGAGAGAGAGAGAGAGAGAGAGAGGCAAGTGCTAGTCTGAGAGGAGGAAAATGTGAGGAAAATAGGAACCACAGGCTGAAAAAATGAATAAATAAAAGCTAAAGTATAGAAAGAGAGAGAGAGAGAGAGAGAGAGAAGTACTCGCCATTAAGACGAATACTTGAACGCGAGAGCTTCATATCCGCTCTACCCCGATCTTAATGGAAATGAAAAATTGCTGTAGGCCCGATACCTCGCTTAGGCCTAAAAGAAATTCTCAAAGCAAGAGAAGATAAAAGAGGATTGTCGGCGACGTTTGTTTAAGGTATTTTAACTAATGAAGTCATTATCGCATTTTGCTCATCTAATCCGTATTGATGTACCCCGTATGGGTTGGGTAGTGCTGTCAGTGCACCTCATGCAGT
This sequence comes from Macrobrachium rosenbergii, assembly GCF_040412425.1. Taxonomy (NCBI): domain Eukaryota; kingdom Metazoa; phylum Arthropoda; class Malacostraca; order Decapoda; family Palaemonidae; genus Macrobrachium; species Macrobrachium rosenbergii. The sequence continues at coordinate 46,472,770 of NC_089748.1, forward strand.
GCACTGTAGGTATTGCTTGATGTTCTTTGCTGCGTCCCTTCGGCTCCTAGCTGCAACCCCTTTCATTCTTTTTGACTGTGCTCCTCTCGCTCTCTCTCTCTCTCCCTCTCTCTCTCTCTCTCTCTCTCTCTCTCTCACTTTTTCTGTCCCTCTTTAGCTTTTATTTAGTCATTTTTTCAACCTGTTTCCTTTTTTCTCACTTTATCGTCCTTTCAGGCTAACTCTCTCTCTCTCTCTCTCTCTCTCTCTCTCTCGTGAATGTTGTTTAAAGATTTACTATTGTCCTCCTCAAGGTTTTTCTGTCGTTAGGACCCCAGTTCATATTTTTCTTCCATCTTGCTTTGCACCTTCTAACAACTGTTTCATAGTGCAACTGCGAGGTTTTCCTCCTGTTACACCTTTCAAACCTTTTTATTCCTCTCAATTTCCCTTTCAGCGCTGAATGACCTCATCATAGGTCCCAGCGCTTGGCCTTTGGCCTAAATTTTACATTTCATTCCATTTCATTCCGTATTGATGTGGTTTGAGATTTTTTTTTTTTTTTGTATTTTTATTTCAGATGTTAGATTAGTTTTAAAAATGATAATATGGTAATTTTTATATTTTCTAGTAATTATTTGAAATCGTGTTTCTCTTTTATTTTAATGTTTCATTGTATTGTTTGATCACATTTATGTGATTAGGAAAACCAATTAGAAAAGTTTAATCAGATAATGAGAAGAATTGGAGAGAGAGAGAGAGAGAGAGAAAGCTAAACATGAGATTTCTTGGTGTGTGTGTGTGTGTGAGAGAGAGAGAGAGAGAGAGAGAGAGAGAGGGGCGATAAAA
>NC_089748.1:46478597-46481097 GCF_040412425.1 Macrobrachium rosenbergii
TGAACAAACGTTTCCTTCGATAGCCATCTGCAATAACATCACGAATTATATCTTACCCAAACACACAAAAGCTATCGTATACACGAGCGACCAAACTCCTTCGGAAAGATCGCCGATAATCAGAAAAAAAAAAATATTCTCTCGTCGACAACCGGTCTTTTTTTTTTTTTTTTTTTCCAGACCGCCGACGGAAATATTGACCGATTAGATGATTTGGTCATTTAGAAGCAAAAGATCCGCGGTGTTTAGCCACGGGACCCCTTTTGGAGGACTCCGCCCCCCCCTTAGGACAAGGGGGTTAGGACGGCGTTTTATAGGACAGGTCGCATAATGAACGGAGGAGGTAAATAGGAGACATAGAATTGTGTGGATAAGCAAAGCGAGAGAAAGTGAATCTTTACCAGACGGGTTTTCTTATCCGTTTCGTAAAATGACTGACAGAATTATCAGGAAATTTTCGTATCAGCAATAAAAAAGGGTTCATGAACAGCAAGATCTAATTATTATTATTATTATTATTATTATTATTATTATTATTATTATTATTATTATTATTTTAAACCCCTGTTCGTATGGAACGAGCCGACAGGGGCCATTGACTTGAAATTCAAGCTTCCAAAGAATGCGGTGTTCATTTGAAAGAAGTAACAGAGGGTAATAGGAAATACATAAAGAAGAGAACAGTTGTTAGGAAAAAGAATAATTAACCAATTAATGAATAAATGGATAAAAATGCAAATTGTAAAATACAAGGAGAATTGCTGTAGGGTCGTAATGCGTTGCATGTTCGCTTCAGTTCTGAGGTTCTAGAGGTGGAACTGGGAGAAAACGCCACAGCTTTTTTAAGAGGTACCCCATAGGGGAGCAGTGCCGCCAGTGCACCTCATGCTGTGCATTGTAGGCATTATTTAAGGTTCTTTGCAGCTGCAACCCCTTTCGTTCCTTTTACTGTACCTCCTTTCATATTATCTTTCTTTCATCTGACTTTCCACCCTCTCCTAACAGTTGATTCATAGTGCAGCCGCGAGGTTTTCCTCCTGCTACAACTTTAAAACCTCTTTACTGTCAATTTCCGTTTCAGCGCTGAATGACCTCATAGGTCCCAGTGCTTGGTCTTTGGCCTAAGTTCTATATTCAGTTCAATTCAATTAAGAGGTAATACTCAGAGAGGTTGGGCAGCAAATCTAAAGAAAGTAAAATGGAATGGAGGTCGAGTAAAAGGCTAAAACGTGGGTGCGTCTAGGGGCCTAAGGAACGCTACAGTCACCCTTTAGCATTGCCTACAGTGCACCGCGTTAGCTGCACTGACGGTACTAGGTTACAGGGAATAAAAAGGGTTGATTATTACCAACTTTGATGGCCTTCGATGCGAAAAATACAATAAAAATTCAGGAAAAAAAACTCACACACTCACAGGATAAAACAAAGTGCAAACAAAAATGTCAGAAACGGGTGGGTCTGACGCCTACCTGTACCCCGTGCTTCCTTCATTGCACCTGGCATTCCATATTGCACTTCGCTGTTTCATTTTCACTCCCTGATTTCCCCCAGCTGGGCTAAGAAGTTGTCCTACACAAAAAGACCCTTTATTTTAATATTTTTGTTTATTAATATTTTTATTTTATTTATCTCACCTTAAACCTTAAATGTAGTCTTATCTGTTATTTATTATAATAATTAATACGATGTTTCGATAGACCCTGATTCTCTCTCTCTCTCTCTCTCTCTCTCTCTCTCTCTGTGTGTGTAAGGCCATGAGAGATTCATAATTGAATAAGGAAGGGTCTCATAATCAACCACATTCTCCATCGAGGGAGATTACTTCTGTATGGGGATTTATTTTACGGTTGGAGATGGATTTATCTTTACGGTTGCATTTAGTAGGTCGTAAACCTAGGGAAGGACCCAACGATGAGAGAGAGAGAGAGAGAGAGAGAGAGAATATTGGTGGTGGTTGTGATATAAACACTGATTTTCCGTTGGATTGGTGTTAGCGTGAAAATGGAGAGAGAGAGAGAGAGAGAGAGAGAGAGAGAGAGAGAGAGAGAGAGAGAGAGAGAAATATGGTGTTTGTTGTTAACACTGATTTTCCATTGGTCTGAAATTACAGTCTGAAAACACTGAGAGAGAGAGAGAGAGAGAGAAATATATATCAGTGGTGGTTGTGATATAAGCGCTGATTTTCCATTGGTTTCGAATCGCAGTCTGAAAGCGCAGAGAGAGAGAGAGAGAGAGATACAATGGTAGAGAGAGAGGTGGAGGGGAAGGAGAGAGTGTGGGAGGGGGTGGGAAAGGAAAGAGAGAAAGAGGGGAAATGAGAGAGAGAGAGGGTTGGGGGAAGGAAGGAGAGACAAGAATACGGGATAGAGAAAAAGAGACAAATTTTTTTTTCTTTTGTAAGGTCATCCAGAGAAAGAAGGAAAATTTCTGATAGCAGTGTGTTACGTCACGCTCTGAAATTGCTCAGATACTTGGACCATCGCTCCAAATTCGCCGTAGC
>NC_089748.1:46486097-46503597 GCF_040412425.1 Macrobrachium rosenbergii
TTTACTCTGTCTAATTTTGAAGGTCACAGACTCAATTCATATGTTAAAATAGTATTTTTCTCGATATTTTGATTATGTTCGCTTTGTAAATACCTTGGAGGCTGATAAATACTCTTCCCAATCATTTTACCTTGACCTTTTTGTCAAGGTCACAGGTCAGTTTAAAGGTACGAGTATCATGGACAATAAGAGTTTGTTATATTTATAGATTTTATTTATCCTTGACTCTTATGGAAGGTCCCCAATAAATTTCAAGATAGACAGTGTTTATAATTTTTTTATTTATATAAAACTGAAAAATAATCGTGATATAAACTGATACTCAACAAAACACTACAAAATCCCGGATTCTACAGAAAGGTCAATCGTTATGAAAAAGATATTTAACTAAATAGTTAATTAATTATGAAGTAGAGTTCAGTGTCATTTATTAATTATCGTTCTCTTTATTTATTGCTTCTTTCGTTTACTTTCTAAATTAATTCGTCTCTATACACAAAAGTTGTCAGTGTATCAAACACGGAAAATTTGAGTTAATGAAATAAAAAATGTCAGATTAAAAATACGAATAATACTAATTGAAAAAAATAAAACGATTATGAAGTCTGGTAGATAGGTATTAAAGATAACATCACGAAAATATAGTTGTTTTTATGTCCAGAATATCATGAATATTAAAAGGTTGGGGAGAGTGCATAGCCTAGACACGCATATGAAAGCGGGTAGGGGGAGGGGGAGACGGTATGGTCATAGAACAGCCCCCTACCCCCTACCAGCTAAGATTAGGATCGCTACTGTATGCTGAGATCCCTGTACAAGGTCCACCCCCATAGGGCGTTAGTGCCGTCAGTGCACCTCACGCGGTGCGCTGTAGGCATTACTTTACGGTTCTTTGCAACGTCCTTTCGGCCCCTAGCTGCAACCCCTTTCATTCCTTTTATTGCACTTCCTTTCATATTCTTTTTAATCCGTCTTACGTTCCTCAACCCTCTCCTGAGAATTGTTTTATAGCGCAACTGCGAGGTTTTCCTCATGCGGTCCAATCAACAGTGTGCCCTATAGGACGAGCTGTAGGCGGCATTAATGCTTTCTTGATATTAATGTTTATTCAGATTAGTTTTGAACTATTTTTGCTAATTTTTACTCTTCGCTTAAGACAGAAATGTATTTGTGTGTTTGGGTTGAGCTACAATAATAATAATAATAATAATAATAATAATAATAATAATAATAATAATAATAATGAATACGAATCCTGTTAATAAGGAACAAGCCTAGAGGGACTTGACTTGAAACTCAAGCTTCCAACGAATAATAATAATAATAATAATAATAATAATAATAATAATAATAATAATAATAATAATAATAATGTAAATTAGGATAGGTAAATTTAAGTAAGCTCAGGTAAACTTAAGTTTGTTTCGATAATAAGTAAATTAGGCTGTTTAAAGCAAAGTGATTTAGATGAAGCAGCATAGTTCTACTTATGTAAAGGTTGAATTACGTCAGATAAGATAGTTACGTTAGCTTAAAGAAAACTTGATTAGGTCAGGTCAAATAAAGTTAGATTGGGTCACGTGATGCCGTGACAATAGGTGAAATTACCTGTACATGAAGTGAAGGGTTAGTTTGAATAGCACGCTCTTTGGCGTTGTATTTTCCTCTCTCTCTCTCTCTCTCTCTCTCTCTCTCTCTCTATCTCTCTCTCTCTCTCTCTCTCTCTCTCTCTCAAAAGAGAGAGATGAAAATCGAAAGTTTCTCAAAGGACAAGTGCAATACGAATCCAGCAGCTCTCTCTCTCTCTCTTGAATTAGAAATTAAAGTGATTGGGGAGAGAGAGAGAGAGAGAAGAGAGAGAGAGAGAGAGAGAGAGAGAGAATGCTTGTTGTTTGCAATACATTTGCAGAAATTTTCTTTGAGAAATCTCTCTCTGTTTCTCTCTCTCTCTCTCTCTGTTACCTGCACGTCTCTCTCTCTCTGTTGCACATTAATTAATTAACCTCAACCTGGACGCGTGGGTGTAATTAGCGTAATAAAAGTTGATGAAAAAGATCCTCTTGTCTTTCTCCCCCGCACCCTGTAAAAGGCACAAAAACGCTGGGTTTAGTCACCGAGGACCGCGTGATACCTACTACATCTTTTTTAAGTAATCTTTTCATCGTTATATTGATCTCTCTCTCTCTCTCTCTCTCTCTCTCTCTCTCTCTCTCTCTCTCCATCTGGATTCACCCAGGACCCGGTTCACCACACAGCGGAGTCTTCCCGTGGAGGGGTAGCAGTGCTGACGGTGCACCTCACGCGGTGGACTGTAGGCATATCATAAGGTTCCTCTCAGTATCCCTTAGGTCCCTAGCTGCAACCCCTTTCATTCCTTTTACTGTACCTCTGTTCCTATTCTCTCTCTTCCGTCTTCCTTTCCTAAACATTCTTCTAATAATTGTTTCGTGTAATTGTGAGGTTTTCTCTCCTAGCACCTTTCAGACTTCTTATTCCTCAGTTTTCCTTTCAGCGCTGAATGAGCTCATGAGTCCTCTAGTGCTTGGGCCATTGGCCTAAATTTTACATTCCATTCCATTCCAGCGAAGCGTGGTGGGCCGGTCGAAGTTCTGTCACCCCTTCCTTATCTGGGGTTCTCTCTTTTTCTCGGTTGAATAGAATTAGAAATTGAAAATGGTTAGATTGAGAGAGAGAGAGAGAGAGAGAGAGAGAGAGGGAGAGAGAGAGAGAGAGAGAGAGAGAGAGAGAGAGAGAGAAGGGGGGACCTTTGCTAATTCGTATTTCATTTCTCCGTCGAAATAATTTCGATTTTCATTGCTCTTGATTAGAGAGAGAGAGAGAGAGAGAGAGAGAGAGAGAGAGAGAGAAAGAGAGCGACTACCTTTGTTAATTTGCAGTACATTTCTTCTTTGGGCAACTTTTGATTCTCTCTCTCTCTCTCTCTCTCTCTCTCTCTCTCTCTCTCTCTCTCTCTCTCAATTTTTATCACATCACCGCGATTTATACACAAGCATTAAGCTACAAATGTTGTTCAATATCCAATTCACTCTACCTCGGAAATTATATATGTTTATATATTTATACAACATATATATACACATATATATATATATATATATCTGAATTGTATATTTTAATATGTTCAACACTCCTCATCAAACTATAAGAAAAATAAGAAGTAAAAATAAAAAAGTTACGACAAAATCTCATATGTATACAATATATATATCCATATCTTCATGGGCTATTTGTCCCGTCACGAAAATAGCCAGTTGGTCTCTCCCCTATGAGCGGCTGCTGTTCGGGCCTATAGTCCCTGGGGCACCCCAGGGCCACCCCAGGGCCACCCCAGGGCCACCCAGCGTCCCATACCCCCGGGCCAACTTCCAAACTCCGTCACGGCCTATAGAGGCCCCATTGTCGTCCTCACGCCTAAACACATGGACAGCGGTCATCATTTTCACATTTTTCACATTTATTGTGATGTTATTGTTATCAGTGATGACCACAAATGTCTCTCTTGTTATGGAGGAGAGGATTTATTCGTTTATCTTTTTTATTTTTTATTTTTATCTTTTCTGTTAACAAAGACGCAGTCTCTTTCTTTCGTTCTCCTTAGTCGCTATATACGCACGTGCGTAGTTATTTGTTTATTTATTTTGTGTGTATATATAAATGTATATATATATATATTATGTATGTGTACATTATATGTATATATATATATTTTACTTGTGTGTATATATATATATATATATATATATATATATATATATATATATATATATATATATATATTATTTATATATTTATATATATAATATATATATATATATATTATATATGTTATATATATATTATATTTTTATGTATATTATATATATACATACAGTACATGTATACATATATGTGCACACACACGTATATATGTGTGTGTGTGTGTATGTGTGCGTGCGTATAGTCACATTTTTTCTAAATTTATCATATATCATGCCTCGTGTTCAAAGCCACTTCCATTTGTCTGTCGAGTCGGCCATACAAACGCAATACGCGTATTTTTTTATTTTTTTTTTTTGTATTTCCGTCTGGCTTCCTCAGCGAGCTTCAATGGACACTTGTCCACTGAGGTCTTTTTATCTTTTTTATGGCGAATTTATGGAAAGTCGGCGACACGCGAACGGTTGTAAAAATACAAGGAATTAAAGCGTTGATAAAACAGTTGTTGGATGGGATCTCGTGTGTTGTGTGTGTATTGGTCATTTGGCGTGTTGATTTTTTTTTTTTATGTCATATTTTGGTACGGTGGTAGTGTACTCTTTCTCTCTGTCTCCTAACAAGAATCTATCCGGATGTTTAACGTTATTATTTGAATGTTATGTATGGAAATTAACATTATATATGTGTATATATATATATATATATATATATATATATATATATATATATATATATATATATATGTGTGTGTGTGTGTGTGTGTGTGTGTGTGTGTGTGTGTAAAGCAATACCCTTTTTCCTGTGGTATTCTCTTGTATTCTGAAGTCGTGCATCTACTGTGATTTTTAAGCATATATATTGTGTGTATATATATATATATATATATATATATATATATATATATATATATATATATATATATATATATTATATGTATGTATATGTGTGTGTACGATAAAAGAATAACTGAAAGGTCGAGAAATCTAGAAATTCTTATAATCCGTAAAAGTTTCAGTATAATTCAAAGAAAACACATTTAAAAGTCAGATTTATTCTCCTCCCTCCACACATCCTAAGCTTAACAGAAGCGACTTTTCCGTACATTTTCCTTTTTCGTTAATTTTCCTCAAGCTGTTTTCACCCCCTTGCCAATCCGTAATACGTTGGGCAATCGATAATGGGTCATTAATGGCAATTAATGTCAGTTTTTTTTCATAATGGGCAAACCCATTATCTCTTGGGTCGCTCCTTATGAATAAGTAACGAAGACGTGAAGGGAGTTTTTTTTTTGGGGAGGGAGGGGGAAGGGGGGGGAGTAAGATTAGGAGTGCAGGAACCACAGAGTAGTGTCAAATCCGCTGATTGGATAAACATGTTAATTGCCGGGAGAGATTATAAACAAGGCATGTAAACACGCAAGGGAGTTGATGACAATATCGTGAGCAGATGCAAGACTGTTGTGGATGAATATTGGCGTTTGTAATTTACTCTTTGTCAGTTTTATTCAAGGCGAATTTTTTCTTTTATCGTCGTCGTAAATCGTATCATGAGGGACAAGGCGCAAACACCCTTCAATTTGAGTTGCGATTTTGCTTTGAATCACTTGTGACGCTAGTTTTGGTACCCTTAAATCAATCGTTTGCACTGGATCAATTGAATGTGTTTAGGGTATGTGACACTATAACTACCGTGGTCATTGCTAGTGCCGTTATGTGGTTGAGCAGTTAAACCTTTGGAAAAAAAAAGTCTTGAAGAATCTCCAGTAAAATTTAAATAACACAAAAAAGCATTTAAAATTTGCTCATAGATTCGAAAGTCAATTTGTGAAAACTCATCATTGCTAGTAATTTCCTATGGTTATGCAGTTAAACCTTTATCAAATCTGTAAAAATCCCAAATTAGATTTAAATAACATGAAAAGGCATTTAGATTTCCCTTTTGGATTAGAATTTGCAAAATCAAAATGAGAAACAGAACGGAATGACGAGAAATGAAGCAAAGTTACGATGTTCTGATGTTATGCAATTGGGACCTCAAAAGTTCAAGCGAAGGTGCGATGCCTTACTAACCAAAAGTTTTTCTCAGTCTGTTATGATATTTTACTTACATTTTTATCTCTTTATTTATTAATTCGTAACTTTACTTTTTCTTTTCTAATAACGGATCTCATTTTTCTGTATTTCATATTAACTTCTATAACGTCTTTCAAATGAACACCATATTCTTTGGAAGCTGGAATTTCAAGCCAGTGGCTCCTCTGGGCTTGCTCCATAAGAATAGGGTTCATCTTCTTCTGAGTAATAATAATAATAATAACAATAATAATAATAATAACTGATTAGCAAGTCACTATGCACATGATTACAAAGAGGATAAAAAATTAGCAAAATTTAACTTGACCTTTTTTAAACCTTACTTAACATACGGGTATTTTAATCTAAATGTTTACCTTATTTATCATCTGTGCATAAGATAGAGGGGTAAATAGGTAAAAGCGGATGGTGCAGTGCGTGTAGGGGGTTTGACGTGATGCTGATGAGCCTCAGTGTGTAGGTGTGCGAGGTCGCTAGCGTTGCTGTGGTAGGAAAATGCTTAATGCTGTATATGTATACATGTGTGTGTGTATATATATATATATATATATATATATATATATATATATTCGCTGGTATGGAGTAGCCTACTTACGATCCAACTTCTTTTATGGCTTCTGTAGGTCAGTCGCTACCGCCTTGGCCTGTCACTCGGGAGACCGAGATTCGGGTTCCCGTTGTGAGTCAGATATTTATGTCTATCAAACACGTGCTCATGTGTTCATTACTTTCATATATATACATATATATATAATTTATGTATGTATGCATATATATATAATTATATATATATACACAAATATATAATATATATATATATTTTTTATATATATATATATATATATATATATATATATATATATATATATATATATATATATATATAGAGAGAGAGAGAGAGAGAGAGAGAGAGAGAGAGAGAGAGAGAGAGAGAGAGAGGAGAAGTAAAACAATAAACACCCTCAATGCAGGGACCGAAAACAATGCACTGTCGCAGCCGACGAGTTTAGTTAGTCACCCTCGCCACCAGATGGCGCATGAAAGCGAAACACTTCATCAATGACACGCCAACAGAAGACGCCCTCCGGCAGAAGCCTAATCAATTGGTCAGCCGAGGAACTAACAATAGTCGGGAGGAAAATTTGTTCCTTCCTCTGAAGAACTGAAACAGTTTTAAGGTTCGTATGTCATGTGTGTTCCCTGAGTAATTAACTGCACGTATGGAGTGGTTGATTGCTCAAGAGGCTACACTTAATATTATATATATATATATATATATATATATATATATATATATATATATATATATATATATATATATATATATATTTTTATATATATAAATGTGTGTATGTATCTATGTATGTATATATACACATTCATATATACATATATAAATATATATATATATTCATATATATATTATATATAATACACACACACACACACACACACACATATATATATATATATATATATATATATATATATATATATATATATATATATATGTTTAACTGAGAGTAAAACTAGATTGTTTTTCAAAATAAGAGGTGTGTGTTTGATGAAATGTAATATTAAGTTTAAGAGACTTTATCATTCCAGTAAAAGAATTGCTCATCGCCAGAATATTTCTAATATTAATTTAACTGCTTTTTCCCGTAGGGGTTTGGGTATTGCCTTCAGTGCAACTCACGCGGTACACTGTAGGTACTACTCAAGGTTCTTTGCATCGTCCCTTCGCACCAAACTACAATCCCTATCATTCCTTATACTGTACCTCCGTTCATAGTCTCTTTCTTCCATCTTGCTTTCCTCAGCCCTCTCCTAATAATTGTTTCATAATTATTATTGTTTGTTTGTTTACTCGGCTGCATATTTTCCAAGGGGTCATTGTGAATTGCTTTATGAATTCAAGTTTATAGAATTAGTATTATAAATTAAATCTCCTTGTAAACGTTCTTTTTTCGGCTGCATATTTCCTGAGAGTTTATTTTGAATCGCTGTATAAATTCATGTTTTTAGAATTAGGATTATAATTTAATCTTGTAACCTTACTGTATTCGGCTGCATATTTTCCTGGAGTTCGTTGTGAATTGCTTTATGTTAGCGAGAAATGTTTAAACAATTTCTTCATTTCACTCAATTGATTAGTCGCCCCTTCTCTCTCTCTGTCTCTCTTTCTCTCGAGAGAGCATGAGAATTTATTGCAACGAAGCGAAAAGAATGTAGTCTCTCCAGGGAGTAATTACTGTCTTCCATTGCAAAAAATTGCTGTGCTACAGATCGTTCATTGACTCTGGGGAATCATTGCAATGGTGTGAAACTCAGACTCACGATAATGGTGTAATGAAAATAGAAAATAGATAAACTTTCCCAGACGAAAAGGTCTACCGTAGGGGCGTTAGTGCCGCCAGTGCGCCTCACGCGTTGCACTGTAGGCATTACTTAAGGATCTTTTCAGCGTCCTTGCGACCCCTAGGTGCAACCCCTTTCATTTCTTTTACTGTACCTCCGTTCATATTCTCTTCCATCTTACTGCCCTCAACCCTCTCGTATCGATTGTTTCATAGCGCAACTGCGAGGTTTTCCTCCTGTTACACCTTTCAAACCTCTTTTACCCTCAGTTTCCCTTTCGGCGCTGAGTGACCTTATAGGTCTCAGCGCTTTGCCTTTGGCCTAAATTTTATGTCCCAGCTCGGACGGAAAGGCAGATCAGATTTTACAGAAGTGGTTTTGTCATGGAAGAACGAGTAAGGATGGGTTGGTAAATAGATTCTTGACTCAGAGGAATTTGGGATTTCTTCATATATTCAGTAAAAGGAATGAAAGGGGTTGCAGCTAGTGGCCGAAGAGACGCTGCAAAGATCCTTCGAATTCTTTGGCTTTGTAGCGACGAGCTTGTCCAAAACGTGTAAGAAAATCGTGAGGTTAAGAGGTCGTTGTTTGTGTGTGTGTATGTGTATGTATGTACGCGCGCGCGTGTGCGTGTAAACTACAAGGGTGACTGCACAGCAGAATAGGAATGACGTAAGGATAATGTCTAGTTGTAAGTTTTTTAATGCTATTCAAGATAAAGAGGATGATGAATGCTCTTCTGAATGCTAGAGGATGATCCATTATGAGAGAGAGAGAGAGAGAGAGAGAGAGAGAGAGAGAGAGAGAGAGAGAGAGAGAGAGAGAGAGAGAGAGAGAGATCAAGCTACTGAATTTCGAAAACACGGAAGACTTGAGAGAGTTGCAGTCCGAAGCTTCCTCTTCAAACGCAGCAGTGTTACACCTATCAACCAACCCTATCCGCCCCTTATTGAAAATCTGTTATCTCCAATTTGGCATTCTCTTTTCACTTCCGTTTTCCCTGGCCTCTTTCCACCTGCCCCAATATGAAACGTGGGCCCAAATCTTTTTTTTTTTTCCTTCTCTATTCTCAGCTTCCTCCTTAGTTATTCTCTACTTCATTTTCTCTTTCCTTTATTGAATGTTTTTTTTTATAAATTCTTTTATTACATTTCATTCCCAGGCTGAGGAAGAGCCACAGATGATTCATTATTCAAAAAACCATTAGTCAAAGATCTGAATATTTTTGGAAATAATAATAATAATAATAATAATAATAATAATACAAAGAAGGCATTAGACACCCACTTAAGCAAATTATGCAGCCATCTATCTATTAATAATAATAATAATAATAATAATAATAATAATAATAATAATAATAATAATAATTAGTAGGTGTAATGAGAGCAGGCATATAAAACCGTAAAAACAAATAACTAAGGTAATATTTTTGTTGTATATCTCAGTCTCATCCTATTAGAACCAGCGAAAGAGGAACAACTCCAATTACTTAATGAGATTAATCCCTCGGAAAGAGGCAACGGTTCGTGATCGATGGATGGTCGGTCTGTCAGAAAACCAGTCTGTTATTATTATTATTATTATTATTATTATTATTATTATTATTATTATTATTATTATAGTTGACATTCTCTCTTATGACTTTTAAGTATTTTTTTTTGTTGTTGCTGTTGTAGTAAAATCATCTTGATTATTATTTGTTTTTTCAGTGGCTATAACAATAGCGATTGTGATATTGCTTTTACAAAGTGCTCTCAATATAAAGTAAATAAAAAAATCAGTGGTAATGTTGTTTGCCTTTTAACCATGCGACAAGTAGTTCTCTAACTCATGATACAGCTATTTATAAGTATTCTGCAAGTAAAAAACTAGTATTTATTCTTGTTAACCATAACACAAGTCTTCTTCTCTCTCTCTCTCTCTCTCTCTCTCTCTCTCTGTTACTGCTATTTACAAGTACTTCATAAAAACCACAGAAAAATTTCTAGTGTTGATTGTTACTTGGTAGCCACGCCACAAGTTAGCTCTCTCTCTCTCTCTCTTGATACTGCTGTGTATAAGTACGCTACTCCCGTAAAGAAAAAAAAAATTAGTATTGTTACTTGTTAACCGTAACAAAGTTCTCTCTCTCTCTCTCTCTCTCTCTCTTCTCTCTCTCTCTCTCTCTCTCTGTGAAGGCTGGACGTTATTACCCTCATTCTGGTAATCCGCATCCGTGAACAATCCCGCTCCTGGATTAATCTCCCTTTCTTGGCGAGATCGATCCACAGAAATTCGGAGCAGCGTATAGGGAAGAGGGAGAAACTGGAAGAAGAGGGAGGAGAAGGAAGAGATGGGTAAGAAAGAAAGGAAGTAGGTAGATGGAAAGAGACGGGGGGATGTGGGAGAGGGAGATAGGTTGGATGCGAATAAAGGAAAGGTAGAGAGAGAGAAGAATAAAGGATAGGTACAGAGAGAGTGAGAGTGAGAGAGAAATAAAGGAAAGATACAGAGAGAGAGAGAGAGAGAGAGAGAGAGAGAGAGAGAGAGAGAGAGAGAGAGAGAGAGAGGAATAAAGGGAAGGTACAGAGATAGAGAGAGAGTAATAAATGGAAGGTACAGAGATAGAGAGAGAGAGAGAGGAATAGAGGGAAGGTACAGAGAGAGAGAGAGAATGAAAGAGAGGCGTAGGAAGAAAGGAGATATGGAAAGGAAGTAACTGGAGGAACTAGAATAAAGAAGGAAAGGACAGTAAATAAAGGGGGACAAGAAACGGATAGAAAGAAATAAATGTAAGAATAACTGTAGGAAAGGATGAATAAGAAAGAAAGCAAAATAAGAAAAGAAATAAAAAGATAAGTGGGAGACATAGCTGCAACTCCTTTCATTGCTTTTTACTGTACCTCCATTCCTATTCTCTTTTCCCCACTTTCCTTTCCTCAGTCCTCTCCTAACAATTATTTCGTAGTGCGACTGCGAAGTTTTTCCTTCTGTTACGCCTTTAAACCTACCTACTCTCTGTTTCCCTTTCAGCGCTGAATGACCTCGTCTTAGGTCCCAGCGGTTGGCTTTTAGCCAAAATTTTATATCCCATTCCATTATGTTCCCGTTTTGTGGAAGGGAAGGGGAGGGGAGAGGAGGTACATCTCATTAGACATCAACTTTGCGACCAGCCTTCCACGTCATCTGTATCGAATTGAATTGAATATAGAATTTAGGCCAAAAGCCAAGCGCTAGGACCTATGAGGTCACTCAGCGCTGAAACGGAAATTGACGGTAAAGGGTTTGAAAGGGGTAGCAGGAGGAAAACCTCCCAGTTGCACTATGAATGAATTGTTATGAGAAAGTTGAGGAAAGTAAGATGAAAGAAAGAGAATATGAAAGGAGGTACAGTCAAAGGAACGAAAGGTTTTGCAGCTAAAGGGCCGAAGGCACGCTGCAAAGAACCTTAAGAAATACCCTAACGGCACTAACCCCCCTACGGCATTCATCTGTATCAAGAAGAAGATGAACAGAATCTCCGCCGCTGAAATGATCCCTGGCGTGATGTTTTGGCGTAAGGGTTGCGCCTCGTCAGTCCTTCTTCTACCATCAGTAACAGGAGAACAGTGCTATTCCTTCCATTAAGGTTAGGCTACTCACTGTTACGATGAGCGTCGCCGACGCCGTTAACGCTTCATTACGAAGTCGTGGCTTCGACGTCGAGTTTCCTACAGGACAGAAACAGAGGTTTCCAACGCACGTGTACAGACGATCTGCTCTTTCCCTTCTTTCCGGGAGAGTCTGGAAGGCTTCCTCTCCTCGCGGAATGGAATGGAATGAAATATGGAATTTAAGGAATGGAATGAAATGAAATATATAATTTAGGGAATGGAATGGAATGGAGTATAGAATTTAGGAATGGAATGGAATACAGAATTTTGGGAATGGAATGGACTGGAATATAAAATTTAGGGAATGGAATGGAATGGAATATAGAATTTAGGGAATGGAATGAAATGGAATATAGAATTTAGGGAATGGAGTATGGCATGTAAGGGAATGGAATTTGGAATTTAAGAAATGAAATGGAATGGAATAAACAATTCAGGCCAAAGGCCAAACGCTGGGACCTATGATGAGGTCATTCAGCATTGAAATGGAAATTGAGAGTAAAAAGGCTTATTTAAAGGTGTAACAGGAGGAAAACATCGCAGGTGCAATATGAAACAATTGTTAGGAGACAGATGGAAAGTAAGATGGAAGAAAGAGAATATGAACTGAGGTATAGTAAAAGGAATGAAAGGGGTTGCAGCTAGGGGCCGAAGGGACGCTGCAAAATACCTAAGTTATGCCTACAGTGCATTTTGTGAGGTGCACTGATGGCCCTACTCCGCGAGGGGATCTTCCCTCGTGGAAGTTCCCTGAAAATCGGGGGTTTTTATTTCCATTTTTCTTTATCTCCTTCTCTCCCCTGGTCTGAGGTATAATCCACGCTTTGTACTTTTCTTGGTGACTTCTTCTCTGATGTCAGCTAGAAGGAATATGCAGAGGAAATTAAAATATTAAATGCAACCATTTGCGACGTGGATGGTACGCGAATATCGTGCGAACCTTAGGCAAACTGTCGTTTCTTAAAGAAGCTTGACAGATACTATAAAAGATAAAAAAAAATGGGAACAGTTACGTGTTTCAGCATTGCAGTTTTGTATTTAATTCATTTTATTACGTATTAGTTACTGCAGTATAATTTTCATCGTTCTAAAACAGCTGTAACCTAACGAATATTGATGGATTCTGTTCACATAAAGAGTCCACAAGTATTGCCGTAGATATAACTTTACGGAGACGGGGAAGAAACGATAAATATATGAACGACAGAGAGTAGAATACAGATGGGACTGAGAGAGAGAGAGAGAGAGAGAGAGAGAGAGAGAGAGAGAGATGTGGCACTGGTTTATGGGTCTATGCTAATGAGTCCCTCACCCCTTTTGCCATTTATTCTTCCCGCGCTGTTAAATTTACTGGCTTTTATTTTTGGGTCTTCTTTCTCAGTTTCTCTCTCTCTTCTCTCTCTCTCTCTCTTCTTTCTCTCTCTCTCAACTTTATCACCCTGCCCTCCTACACCGTTAATCTCGCCATGACGTCTGGAATATCGAAAGATATATTACGATGTACGCCTGTCCTTATCCAAGGAAGTGGTTTCCCCTCACCCCTGCCTCACCCCGAGCAGACATCCCCTGTCACCCTTGACTCCCCCCCCCCCCGCCCCTGGCTCACCCGTCACCCCATGAGCCCCGTCACATCTCTCGCTGACAACGTTGTCTGCTGTGGACTTCTTGTTGGACTTCCGTCCTCGACTTCCTCCATCAATATGGACTTCATTATGTGTGGCCTATCTTCTGTTCGGGTCCTCTGCATTGGTAAGAACTTCCTTCCCTAGGTGTTGGGAGAGAGAGAGAGAGAGAGAGAGAGAGAGAGAGAGAGAGAGAGAGAGAGAGAGAGAGTCTTAAGTAAAAAGCAAGACGTACAAATGATCGGAACAAGACAAAATAAAAGAAAGAAGAGAGAGAGAGAGAGAGAGAGAGAGAGAGAGAGAGAGAGAGAGAGAGACTCTAAGTAAAAAGTAGAGTACAAATGATCACAAAAAGACGAGAGAGAGAGACTAAGTAAAAAGCGAAACGTACAAACGATCGGAAATATACAAAACAAAACGAGAGAGAGAGAGAGAGAGTCTAAGTAAAAAGTAGAGTATGATCTAAAAAAGACGAGAGAGAGAGAGAGTCTAAGTAAAAAGCGAAGCGTACAAATAATCGAAAAAATGCAAAACAAAACGAGAGAGAGAGAGAGAGAGAGAAACTCTAAGTAAAAAGTAGAGCACAAATGATCACAAAAAAACGAGAGAGAGAGAGAGAGACAAAGAGAGAGAGTCTAAGTAAAAAGCAAAACGTTCAAATAATCTCAAAAATACAAAAGAGAGAGAGAGAGAGAGAGTCTTAGAGTAAAACTCTTAAGTAAAAGTTACAAATGATCACAAAAAGGCGAGAGAGAGAGAGAGAGTCTAAGTAAAAAGCAAAACGTACAAATGATCGGAAAAATACAAAACAAAACGAGAGAGAGAGAGAGAAAGTAAAAAGGAAAACGTACAAATAATCTCAAAAATACAAAACAAAACTTCAAAAACGAGAGAGAGAGAGAGAGAGAGAGACAGGAACTCTAAGTAAAAAGTTGAGTACAAATGATCACAAAAAAACGAGAGAGAGAGAGAGAGAGAGAGAGAGTCTAAGTAAAAAGCAAAATATACAGATGATCGGAAAAATACAAAACAAAACGAGAGAGAGAGAGAGAGAGAGAGAGAGAGAGAGAGAGAGAGAGAGAGAGAGAGAGAGAGAGAGAGAGAGGGAACCCTACAGTGACCAGCAGCTCACCATCCCTCACCTGGAAGACATAACTTGAGTCACCTAAAAGAAGTTTAAATCGTAGGCCTAACGAGGCCTTCAGGCAGACAGCACTTAGTCACAAAGGCCCTTTTAACAAATTTACTCAGAGCAAAACATCTGGTTCCAACTGAGGATGATGATGAAGTATACCAATGTACCGGCAGGGGCGTGGGTGGTTTTGGGTGGTTCAACTAGGTTGGAAAGGTGAACGGCGTGATCCATATTAGATTTATTGCTTTCTCAAATATGTCGTTATTTATAAACTTTTTCTTCTGGGTCTTGTGTGATATATATATATATATATATATATATATATATATATATATATATATATATATATATATATATATATATTTATATATATATATACATATATATATATTATATATATATATATAAATATATATATATATATATATATATATATGTATATATATATATATATATATATATATATATATATATATATATATATATATATATATATATATATATGGTTGGAACTAAAACTTTCGTCTGATGGACACTGTCAAGTGTTTTATTTTTCCTATCATGGCTATATACAAATTTACTCTTGTGGTTTTTACTCTCTCTCTCTCTCTCTCTCTCTCTCTCTCTCTCTCTCTCTCTCTCTCTCTCTCCTTCTATATACATATATGTATATATATTTGATCACCTGCACAATTCTTCTTTGCATCAATGCAATTAAGAACAGGATTTCATTTCTTCAACAGAATGGTTACAAAGAAAAGTTACAAGCTTTCAAGGACTTTGTTTCGTCATCGGCTACCAGACGATGAGGACAGACAGCCCTTGAAAGCTTATAAATTTTTTAAAATCATAATCTCCATTAGATACTATCCTGTTTAAATAATATCCTTTTATAATTATATATTACATATATATAGGCTATATATGTATATATATATATATATATATATATATATACATATATATATATATATATATATATATATATATATATATATATATATATATATATATATATATACAATCATTTAAGTAACTAAAGTGCTCTATGAGAAGGAAAAACTGGAAAGTTAGAGAGTGAATTACAACTCAACACTGAACAAACTAACCTTGTTTAGGCAGGTCACAGATGCCCGAAGCCAGTAGTAATAGATTTAAAAGGCTCTCGAGTAAAGTAAAGAGAAAGTTCTCATTAAATTTACCGTCACTAGCGGAGCTGTTGGAATGAGATTAGAGAGAGAGAGAGAGAGAGAGAGAGAGAGAGAGAGAGAGAGAGAGAACAGGCAAACGAGTAAACAATAAGTAGAAAGGTAGACTTGAAGACTGCACGAGGAGCGTGACTAGGTAGTAGAAATTAAGAAGAGAATGCAAGATACAAAAGGTGAAATTTTAGGTTTTATATATGTGTGTGTATATGTGTAATATATATGCAGTATTTATATACACATGTATATATATACATATATATGTGTGTGTGCGTATATTCGTGTAAAAATTCATCTGTATATGTATATATATATATGTACTTATTTATTTATTTATTTATATATGTTTGTGTGTGTACAATATATTACATATATATATATATATTTATATATATATAATATATATATATATATAATATATATATATATATATATATATATATATATATATATATATATAGAGAGAGAGAAGAGAGAGAGAGAGAGAGAGAAGAGAGAGAGAGAGAGAGAGAGAGAGAGAGAGAATATAAATGATAAGGTAACGCAAAGGCATAACTTATTACATCAATGTCTCGGTGGCACATTCCTTCCAGACTGAAAGTGGCATTCCTATCAAGCCCACGGGGCACTTTCCATCGGCACTGACCCTCTCGTAAATTACTTTCGAGGACCAGAAGAGAACAAGTGGCCAAAAGTGCGTGAAAGGTGGACGTGAGTTTCTCCGGAAAGAGACAAATGGTTCGCCTTAAATAAAAAAAAAATATATAAAGAAAAAGAAAGGGAAAGCGTTTCCAGCGATCTTTTTTTTTTCCCGGACTGGAACTCCAAGTCTCTGGAAGATGAGGGGAAGATTATTCTGCCGGGAGGAGGGGGAGGTGGAGGAGGAGGAGGTGGAGGTGATGAGGAAGAGGTGGTGGTGAGGAGGAGGAGGTGGAGGTGGTGAGGAGGAAGTGGAAGAGGAAGAGGAAGGGAAGGTGGTAAGGAGGAGGAGGAGGAGATGATGGTGGTGGTGAGGTGGAGGCGGAGGTGGAGGTGGAAATGGTGAGGAGGAGGACGAGGAGGAGGTGGGGGTGGTGAGGAGAAGAAGGAGATGGTGGTGGTAGTGGTGAGGAGGAGGCGAAGGTGGAGGTGGAAGCGGTGAGGAGGAGGACGAGGAGGAGGTTGAGGTTAAGGTGGAGGATGAGGAGGTTGTGAGCAGGTGGTGGTGGTGAGGGGGAGGAGGAAGAGGGTAAGGGAAGGGGCGGGTCTCCAGCCATCCTGATCCCTCTGGATTTAACAGATGCGAGAGGAGAGAGAGAGAGAGAGAGAGAGAGAGACTGCTACTGGAAAAGCCCCTGGAAAGATTCATGGCTGGAAGAGTGCCGGTCTTTCTGGCTGAAATGGTCCGTGCATTTCATCACCTTGGTTCCACTAGGAGAGAAGAGGAGGTCTTTGGAGGTCTTTGTCTTTGGGAAGGAGACGCTTTAGAAAATGCTCATCCCTAAAATGCTGGGGATGTTTATAACCTTTCAGGGATCCTGTTTGTCAACGGCAAAGGTCTTGGCGGCACCAGAAGGAAGATTTAGTGTCTCGTCGGCTTTTTTCCGAGTGAGCACACACACACGCACACACACACACACATATATATATATATATATATATATATATATATATATATATATATATATACATATATATACATACATATATATATATATATATATATATATATATATATATATGCCCTCGATATATA
>NC_089748.1:46511097-46513597 GCF_040412425.1 Macrobrachium rosenbergii
ACCCCCATGGGGACTTCCAGGTGGACCACCAGGGTTACCCCCGTGGAGACCACCAAGTGGACTACAGGACCTCCAAAGGGACCCCCATGGGCGCCACCAGGCAGACCACCATACCACCGGGGAGGGCGCCACCAGTGAAAGGGACAGGGGGAAGGAAAGACGGATGGCGGTCCAAACTCATCATGACCACAGTGAAAAAAATAAAAAATAAAAAAAAGAATGTCTGTCGCCATGCAGAGAGTTGCCTATTGTGTATTTTTCCAGTTGTTTGTTGTGACTGACCGCTTGAAAAGCCGCCCCCCACCCAAAAAAAAGTATCGAAAACCCCTGTGGATTCGATCCTATTCAGTCAGCGGGGCAATTGGTAAGCCGATTGGCTGCTTAATGACAATCTGGAAAGTAATTGGCAGTTCGGTTTGAATGGTAAGTTAATTGGCATGCAATCATCACTTGGGATTGTCAGTGGGATAATTGTATGCATGAGTATGACACAATGTTCATGAACTTGCGTAAAAAACTGCCACAGATTAGGACGCTCCCGTGTGAAATGAATAATATAATATGTTTATGTGATAAAATGGGTTAATTCGTCCCTAGTTTGATGAACTGACGAAAGCCATTTTTCCCCCATTCTGAGAAAATAGGCTTCAAAGATTTTGATATTACTGCGAGCTACTAATCGATTCATCTTTTGAGGGAATTTGGTTGCAAAATGCGACAACGCAGAGAGCTGAAATTTTGATATACTGTAGAGTATCAAAAACTGAGACGCTGACTGGAGAACTCAAAAACTTAAAAAAAAAAAAAAAATGGTATACGCCAGTTCGTCAAAAAAGGGACGAATTAGTGAACTGAAGACTAATAATTAGAAGCTATAGAAATGGAAGGAAAGAAAAGTGTACCTTAAGTAAGTCCCCACGGCGGCGATTAAGTGAAATATGCCACCTACAACTTAAGTAGTTTTGTAATGTTAACAACTGAGTGAACAGGTAGTATTTATATAAAACTGCAGAATTAAAAGTGTTCGTTTCCAGGTGTATAAAACTCCAAAAAAATACAGGAAGAAACTAGTTGTCAGGAGACACTAGACCAAAATGCGTCAATATGAAAAAAGGGGTTTGGTCTCACACACACACACACACACACACACACACACACACACACACACACACACACACACACACACACACACACACACACACAGAATAACATCAGAGAATGGGAGGGAACAACATCGGTTTGCGTTTATCTAGACTACCCTTATTTTTTGGGATTGCTATAAAAATAAATCACGCTTTTTAGGATTCGTTTGTTGGTCAGTCCTGGTAAAAAGTGAAAGAGGAAAGAAAGAAAGAAAGGTGTTAAACTCGTTTTAATATCTAAAAGACTTAACAACTTCTTAACAAGGTAAAGGGACGAGAATTGGACAGCCAGAAGAAGAAGAAGAAGAAGACTAAGAGAGAGAGAGAGAGAGAAAGAAATAATCGAACCATCTGAGAGAATAATAATTAGGAACAGAGATTGGGATAGAGAGAAAGAGGTGATAGATATTACTAATATGGAGACAGAGAAATTGACAGCAGGAAATACATATTGACGCAACGAGGCTGAGAGAGAGAGAGAGAGAGAGAGAGAGAGAGAGAGAGAGAGAGAGAGAGAGAGAGAGAGATAGGTAAATGGAGAGATAGAGATGGGGAGATAGGTAAATAGAAAGATGGAGAGGGAGAGATAGGCAAATAGAAAGAGAGAGAGAGATAGGTAAATAGAGAGAGAGAGAGAGAGAGATAGGTAAATAGATAGAGAGAGAGATAATGATTTTGAAACGAGAGACCAAAGCGCCAACTCCTGTAGAACTTCGGTAATTTAGTTGAAATGTCGAAATTAATAACAGCCATCTCGAGTTACCTCCTCCTCCTCCTCCTCCTCCTCCTCCTCCTCCTCCTCCTCCTCCTCCTCCTCCTCCTCCTCCTCCTCCTCCTTTACTTTGCTTCAGGTGTCTCATTTCATAGCAATTAGTCGTATGGGATCGTGTCCAGAACGTGATCCAATTGATATATTTCTATATATATATATATATATATATATATATATATAGATTATATATATATATATATATATATATATATATATATATATATACACATATTTATACAGTTTTCTGGATCTCTGTCTCTTAAGTAAATGGTAATGATTGTGATGATAATAATAATAATAATGAAGTCATACTTCCTTTTTTTTATAGGTTTGTTGATGCTTGATGTTACAAAGTAAATAATGAACCGAAAAATAAATATCGCTTAATGGGTCCATTTAATAACGAATTGCTTTCTAATTGCAAATACCATCTAGATAACAAGGCACAATAACAGAATAATCGAGGAAATAATATACAGAATAATCGTGGAAATTATATATACAGAATAGTCGAGGAAATTGTATACAGAATAATCGAAGAAATTATACAGAATAATCGAGGAAATTATGTACAGAATAACCGAGG
>NC_089748.1:46518597-46521097 GCF_040412425.1 Macrobrachium rosenbergii
TATTCCATTGTTTCTCTTTCCTTCGTGGCATTGCCTTTATATATGTGTATATATATAATATATGTATATATATATATATATATATATATGTATATATTTTAAATTTATGAAGTTTTATATAAACAGCAACTAATCATCTAATTAAATATACTTGTAGACCTGATAAACCCCGAAAATACAATACCTATTCGTTTTTTTTTTTCTCCACATAATTTCGGCAGCATGCAGGTATATAGGCCCTTGATTGACAGGTAGATCCCGCGGCACACCTGGCCAAATTAAGAGGGGGGCGACTGGGCCCATGTAAATAATCTCTTTTGAAAGGGAATTAAAGGATTAATAAATTCTTGGATGGAAAAAGTTTGCAGCACCTTCTATAAAATAGTGGTTGTTTGTCAGTTTCTTAACAATATTTAAAAATAATTATGATATTTTTGTGTTTTTATAGTTCTGATTATTGATTGATTTTTCTTTATTTGGCATTTTCATGTGTTGTTTCTGTACATCTCTTGTCGCTTTGTTCTTCTCTTCATATATAACAATTCCCTATTGTCTTCTTTCTTGTAAATATTTACGAATACTAATAATGACAAGGAAATTTTTCGTACTTTTACTACTCATTTTGTAAGTGAATAATAATAATAATAATAATAATAATAATAATAATAATAATAATAATAATAATAATAATAATAATAATAATAATAATGATGCCTTTCACCCTGAGGATGGGAGATTGTTGGAAGAAACGGAAACAAAGAGAGAGAGAGAGAGAGAGAGAGAGAGAGAGAGAGAGAGAGAGAGAGAGAGAGAGAGAGAGAGAGAGAGATTAGATGAATCCCTCAATATCCTATTCTCTCATATTTTACCAAATATTAATCAAATTATTCAGTTATTCTTCACACACAGAGAGAGAGAGAGAGAGAATGAAATGGGGTTCTCAGTATCCTGTTCTCGCATATTTTACTAAATATTCAGTAAATTATTAAATTATTCTTTACAGAGAGAGAGAGAGAGAGAGAGAGAGAGAGAGAGAGAGAGAGAGAGAGAGAGAGATTAGATGAATCCCTCAGTATCCTGTTCTCTCATATTTTACCGAATATTAATAAAAAATTATTCAGTTATTCTTCAGAGAGAGAGAGAGAGAGAGAGAATGAAATGGGGCTCTCAGTATCCTGTTCTCGGATATTTTACTAAATATTCATTAAATTATCCAGTTATTCTTTACAGAGAGAGAGAGAGAGAGAGAGAGAGAGAGAGAGAGAGAGAGAGAGAGAGAGAGAGAGAGAGAAAACGATGAAATTCATTAAATTATTCGGTTATTCTTTAGAGAGAGAGAGAGAGATTAAATGGGGTTCTCAGTATCCTGTTCTCTCATAGTTTACTAAATATTTATTAAATTATTCAATTATTCTTTCCAGAGAGAGAGACAGAGAGAGGGATACATAAGCTAGTACTGGATCCAGTCTTTAACAGTCACTGACTCTCAGTTCACTGTATAACTGATGACGTAAACTCATACATGCATTCCATACATATATACATATTCCATACATATAACATGCATGCATACATATATACATACAGAACATGCATGCATACATCTCTACTTTCTCTTCCTGCTGTTTGTGTATCTGACCATAAAACTAATCTCATTTGGGTTTCCTGCCACAGATAAAAAAAAAACTAGTCATAAAAAAATCCATAAAACTTGACGTCTTCGGCAAGTTTCTTTGCCAAAGTTTATTTAAGTAGAGTCCTACCACAACATTACTTTTATCTACTTAGAAAACGTTTTCGCTCGTCACAATCACAAAAACTTTTGCGTGATATTTTTTTACGCCTCTCTCTCTCTCTCTCTCTCTCTCTCTCTCTCTCTCTCTCTCTCTCTCTCTCTGTAATAATGCATATATATACATATATATCTGGCGTATTTTTTTTTTTGCTTTGTACCTCTTCCTCAGTACATTTTTATCTCTCTCTCTCTCTCTCTCTCTCTCTCTCTCTCTCTCTCTCTCTCTCTCTCTCTCTCCCTCCCCTTTCGTGATCTGATATTAATCGAAGAACCGAAAGAACCAGTCCCTTTCGTCGTAGAGAGAGAGAGAGAGATAATTATCTGAAACTCTAAAAGGATCATTTTATCAATACATACTGATGATAAACCCATTTTCAGCCTGGCTCTTGATAATAAGGGACGACCGAGCCAGGCCTAGAATATGAAAATGACACACCACGGCCCGTGAATGATATCACGTGTAATGTGGTCAAGTGATTTCTTCTCCTCCAAATTAGGGGCCTGTAATCCCTGCTTTAGCACATTAATCGAATTGATGTGCGCTCTCTGTATAATTTATTCATATAGGTGTGGGTATCAGGCGCCAAAAGCCGAGTTTTTGATTGGTCATAATGTGTTCACGAGTAATTATGTTTTTCTGTTTTGCTCCGCCGGAGGTTAGTGCTATCAGTACACCTTTCACGGTGCGCTGTAGGTAGGCATTAC
>NC_089748.1:46526097-46551097 GCF_040412425.1 Macrobrachium rosenbergii
TGTTGTGAAGGGGCACCGAGAATGGAACTGCCTTCCTCATAAGCAACATCATTTCTTTTCCTAGATGACAACAGGTTCTGTCAGGTGAATACTCGTTGTGTTGCAGAAATGAAGCAAATGCAAGGCTATTCCAGAGGTTTCTCCCTGAGAATCAACGCAACTTGTTAAGTAATCTCCACCAGATCAGACACATGACGGAGGCTGCAAGACAGCGCGTGAAGGCTTCTGGGAGGACCAAGCTCACAGCTGCCGCCTGCTCAGTTTTCTTCTTGACCTACAGAGGATAAAGACATGGAATGGAATTAAAAATCACATGAAAAATGTCTGAGGAAAATGACATTGCTGATTACATGGTAGAGCTGGTGAAAAGTCCATAATTTTTCAGACAATCAAATGTATGATTCCTCTTTATTCACATGGTAAAAAGTCAGTAGCAGTAAGTGAATTTTTCTAAAACCAGCGCAAGGACATTTTCAACCCATTAACCAAAGGCAGTGTTAGAATACGAGCAACAATAACACACTGCAGACAATGCTGTGCTTAGAAAACAGTTCATAAAATAAAAAACCAAGTGACGCAGAAAAAGACCAACTTACCTTACCATGGTCTAGCTGAAAACGGTCAGCTATCTTCTGAAGCTCCTTCCCGACTGTGCAACAGAGGTCCTGGATTTCAGAAGTCACATTTCCATCTGCTGTTGATGACTTGGCTCTCGGCCTGCCAAGAACATTCGGATTAAGACGGCCGAAGGGTGGTATCTGCCGTAGCAACTGCGGAATACCAAGGTGGCTAGAGCAGCACCCTTGGTCAACACACTCCTTA
Organism: Macrobrachium rosenbergii; assembly: GCF_040412425.1. Taxonomy (NCBI): domain Eukaryota; kingdom Metazoa; phylum Arthropoda; class Malacostraca; order Decapoda; family Palaemonidae; genus Macrobrachium; species Macrobrachium rosenbergii. The sequence continues at coordinate 46,526,920 of NC_089748.1, forward strand.
TGGTGGACCCTAGACCCACGGGTCATCTGATGAAGGTGCCCTTCTGCTATCTGTTGTGCCTCGTGGTTAGAACATCTCCTTACCAAATGGTTGACGGGACACGGTGATTGATACTGCCTAGGGCCTGGCTTGTGGCCTGTTCTGGAAGAAAGCCTCCTGTCTGAATTGGTCAGACCTTTACCAGAGCTACCAGTGTGATTGATTGTGCGATGGTGGAAGGGGCAGCAGGATACTGGCCGCTGGAGGGGTGAGGAAGAAGGGGCGTTGCTCAGGATGACGTCAGGCAGTGGGGACAGGGCTGGAAAGAAAATGGAAAGTCATGACGTTATTCACACACACACACACACACACACCTTGGTGTCACCTCTTCTCATATTTATTCTAGGTAGCAATTCTATCCCTGTACTACAGGCACTGGAATTTTCTTCTCTCTCTCTCTTTCTCTAACTTTTGTCATCCACCATTATTCTCCGAAAGCGTTATATGCCATCAAAATAAAAAAAATATAATAATGTATATATATTTTCTCAATTACAAATTCATAGCTTCATGTTGTTATTAAAATAACGAAGCTGGAGATAATGTGTAGTGTCCCAACCCTCATTTGTAAGAACAGTGTCCTTTTGTGACCATTACACCACTGTCCTCAGAGTTTCAGTTCGCTCTCAGTCTATCTGTTGCATACTCACGTCTTTTATGTCTTGACAGCCTGTGTGAGTTTGTATCTGATACGCCATTTTGCCGGCTTGTAATTGATTAACCTTTGGGTATTGTCCAATTAAGTTATTAACCTTTGGGTATTGTCAAATTAAGTGGTTAACCTTTGGATATTGTCAAATTAAGTGATTAATCTTTGGGGGCATTGTCAAATTAAATGATCAACCTTTGGGGGCAATGTCAAATTGAATGATTAACCTTTGAGCACTGTCAAATTGAATGATTGACCTTTGGGGCTGTCAAACTGAATGATTAACCTTTGGAGCATTGTCAGTTGAATGATTAACCGTTGGCGAACTGTCAAATTGATTGATTAACCCTTGGAGCATTGTCAAATTGAGTGATTAACCTTTGGGAGACTGTCAAATTGATTGATTAACCCTTGGGGCATTGTCAAATTGAATTATTAACCTTTGGGGGACTGTCAAATTAAATTATTAACCTTTAGGGGCATTGTCAAATTGAATTATTAACCTTTGAGCACTGTCAAATGAATGATTAATCTTTGGGGCATTTTCATATTGTCTGGTAACCCTTATGTCACCTTTGTCAATTTGTGCCTGATGTGTTCGTCACGCCTTTGTCAGTTTGTGTCACGTTTATGTGTCTCAATTTTGTCACACCTTTGTCAGCTGATGTCGGATAATTTTGTCACACCTTTTTCAGTTGATTTCTAATAATTTTGTCACACCTTTGTCATTTCATCTCTGATAATTTTGTCACACCTTTGTCAGTTGATGTCTGATCATTTTGTCACACCTTTTTCAGTTGATTTCTAATAATTTTGTCACACCTTTATCGGTTGATCTCTGATAATTTTGTCACACCTTCGTCAGTTGATGTCTGATAATTTTATCACCCATTTGTCAGTTGCTGTCGGATAATTTTGTCATACCTCTGTCATATGCTGATAATTTTGTCACATCTTTGTCAGTATATGCATGATAATTTTGTCACATCTTTTTCAGTTGATGTCTGATAATTTTGTCACACCTTTATCAGTTGATGTCTGATAATTTTGTCACATCTTTGTCAGTTTATGTCCGATAATTTCGTCATACCTTTGTCATATGCGTTATAATTTTGTCACACCTTTTTCAGTTGATGTTTAATAATTTTGTCACACCTTTGTCAATTTACGACGGATAATTTTGCCACACCTTTGTCAGTTGATATTTGATAATTTTGACACTCCTTTATCAGTTGATGTCTAATAATTTTGTCACACCTTTGTCGGTTGAAGTCTAATAATTTTGTCACACCTTTGTCAGTGTATGCCTGATAATTTGTCACACCTTTGTCAGTTGATGTATGATAATTTTGTCACACCTTCGCCAGTTTGCGTCTGGCACTTTTATGAGTTTGCGTCTGATTCATTGTGACACCTTTGCCAATTTGAGTTTGACACACCTTTGTTAAGGTACTATTAACTTTGTCTGACCTACCTATGTCTGTTGTGCCTTTATCTTGGCTTGTGTCAGACATACCTTTGTCCAAGCATAGTTACCTTGGTGGCGTTTGTTCATTTCATAAATCAGGTGTCTTCTTAGATATTACTATATTATTATGGGGTAAGATTTACATTTCATATAGGGGAGTCTATAAGCAATTGTGATTATTTTCTAGCGGTTTTCATTGGAATTCTCTTCATTCTGAGAACTGCTGTTGCAGTTGGGACGTTTTTCATTTTCACACATTGGCAGTGACGAAACCAAAAATACCGTTATTTTACAAACAAAATGTTTTCTGGCAACAGTTCCCCAGTCGAAAAAGAACAAAGCAGAGTTAAGAGAAAAATGAAATATAAAAATGCAGATGACTGAAGATGGACATTTACATAAGTATGACTAGAATCACCCGTGATAAGTGATTTTTATATATCAAGCACCACAGGAAGAAATGAAAAACGGTTGTAGACCCTGACTGGTGTTGGCTTTATTGCTAAGCCATCTTCAGATGACTAAAACAGTGAGGTTGATATTCAATATTATATATATATATATATATGTATGTGTGTATGTGTGTGTGTGTCCTGTGTGTATGGGTATGTGTATGTATATATATATATATATATATATATATATATATATATATATATATATATATATATATATATATGCTAGAGAAATAATTGAAACCAAGTATCTGTTGCACCTGGCAGGAGTTTTGTAGGCGGCGTTAAAAAAGTGTGCATGCACAAAACTCACCAATATTTCGACCTATGTTCATTTTTATCCTGGTCACAGCAGTGAATTTAAGAAATCAGCTTTTACCTCCGTGTCTTCAAGAGCATTGCGTATATGTAGCCCTGAGTACTATACATTGATTATGAAATAGACGTGATTGGGAATATAGGCGAGTAATTGAAATATCCTGACTGTATTCGACAATGTGTTAAAACCGAAAAAAAAAGATATTTGATGATAACAAAAAAGAAACCTATTACACTAAAAACGTGCTTGTATTGCCATATATAATAATAATAATAATAATTTCAAGATGTTCCCTATCTACTCAGGAATTTGGGAGTTAATGGAGCATTTAAGAACGATAAAACAATAAAACTCGCCCGACATAATAAAAGGATTTATGTACCAAATTCCGTGTACGTCTTGCGATAAGCTTTATGTTGGTCAGACTGGAAAAACATTGGAAATGAGAATAGAGCAGCGTAAAAGACGTTTAAAAAATGCACAAGTGAACGGTGGAGTTTTTGTACATGTTAGTGAAAAGAACCACGCAGTCAATTGGACCGGAGCGAAAAAAAGACAGTTTATGCTAATAACGCACTGGAAAGAAACATCACTGAGGGATGTGTAAACTTGATCCATCAATTTCAAAAGAAATATGCAAGAAGTTTAGATTTTCTGGAAGGAAGCAGAGAGACAGTTTATGCGAATAATGCAAAGAGAGAAAAAACATCATGACGTCTAGTTTCGTAAAAGGTTTCCCTAGAAGCACAGATATCGCTCAAGGCATTTGTAAACTTGATCCATTAATTTCGAAAGAAATGTGCAAGAAGTTTAGATTTTCAGGAAGGAAGCGGAGAGACGGGAAAAAGGGGAGCAGGCTCCCGCCAGATTTGTAAAAAGTTAACCTGTCACTAATGAGGCCAGGACTCCGCCTACATAACACCTGTCAGGTGCAAATCCTTGGTTTCCAGCCGTCTGTATGGTCATATATCCTGTGGGGTTTGATATTCACACACACATATATAAATTATATATATATATATATATATATATATATATATATATATATATATATATATATCCATATATATATATATATATATATATATATATATATATATATATATTATATATATATCCATATAAATACATATATATATATATATATATATATATATATATATATATATATATATATATATATATATATATACGCACTTATATGGTAATAAGACGAAAGTATTTAGCATCTCCAGTGTTCCAATTTTCCTTCATGGCTGTAACTTTGTTTGTATAATCACGTTTTAATTTTTCGTGATTTAAAATAAAAAATATATATATACATACATACAAACATACATTATGCGGCAAATGGTGTTCAATATCTCAGCCACTCTACCTTGGGAATATCACCGAAAGAGAATTACAACTGACAAACGATATTTATATATATATATATATATATATATATATATATATATATATATATATATATATATATATATATATATACTGTATATATATGTGTGTGTGTAATATAGACGTTTATGTATATATATATATACTGTATATATATATATAATATATATATATATATAATATATATATATATATATATATATAATTATATGTATTGGGAAGTGCAATATACTGAAAGAAATTCTAGAGAGAGAGAGGAGCAAGCCCTCCAAAGGAAGGAAGGCTACTGGAGTGAGGCAACACAAAAGCAGGGTGGGCATTCCATAGAATAATTATAGTAAGGGGAAGTAAACAGGATCTTAACTGACCTGGGGAATTTTAGATGATTATTTCTATCAATCCATAGGAAAAGTAACTGGTAGATGTAATAACAATGGTAACTCAGAATCACAATTAAATACAGATATTTAAAATATTATTATTATTATTATAAAAAAATAAAGAAAGCTCACCACTTAAACGTTGTTGAAGATGCTGTAAACGCACCATTTCCTCGCGATGAACGTAAAATCCACCGGATGTGTGGTGACCCTGACCTTGACCATCCGTCATTGCACTGACATATCCCAATGGCACCGCGCCAGCGTTGGCAATAAAACTCATCATAATCGAGATCGCAAATGGTGGAAAGAAAGCTCAAGAGTCCCAGATACGCGCTCGTACCTTGCACTTGAAAAGTATGAAAGTTTGTGAATCCGAAGTCAAAGTCCGGGGTCGAACGCTTTCGCGTGTGTGTCGCGAGAAGAGAACCAGAGTATACGTCAGTACCGATCGCCGTGTTGTTTACAACTGATCGTCTCCGGCTGCTGAGCGCTGGTTTGTTTACTCGCTGACTTGGAGTAACGGCAGACGATAAATGGGGGAGCGAGCGCGCAGGCGCTAACCAGTCACGATTCACGTTCGGGCCCGTTTTTTTTTTTTTATGTCAGTTAGGATTGTTTCGTCATAATAAATAACAAATGCGCTATGTTAAAAACACGTTTCCTCCAAAGATAACGGGAGATATGATATTATACAGCACAATGCCTTACAGTCCGTGGCGTGATACACGGCACGACAAAAGTGGGCGGAGCCAAGACCAGGAGGCGGGGTTAGGAAGGGTTGACCACGTGCCACGGCTAAATCGGCGATGAAATACGACTTGGGAAATAATAATAATAATAATAATAATAATAATAATAATAATAATAATAATAATTCTATAAATTGGCACTGCCTCAGGAGAAACCTGTATCCGACCTATTCACTTTCTTTAATTTTCTTTCAGTGGCTCTAAATTGTTTCGAATTTTCAAATTCGCGCTTCCAAATGACTGATGTTAATGAAAGTCAGGACTGTACGAAGGAGCAAGGTCTAGAAAAAAGACCTTACGTAGAAAAACTATGTTTTCGAATAAGATTAGAAATCACGCCGAATTCTTGCACTCATTAGCAAACAAGAATGATAATATAATAATGATAATAATAATATGACTTGGACCATCGACAGCAGCAGCAACATGCAGTAAATGTGCCTCGCTGTCTAACTTCTCAGTTTCATAGGTCCTTTATTCCTCACACCATTGGACCCTGGAACAGTCTCCCTACTGAGGACGTCGTGCAATTGAAACTTCTTCAGAAGTTCAAGCGAAGATGCAGTGCATTGCTAACTTAATACAATTTCCCCTGTATTTTAATAATTTACTTACAATTTTATTTCTTCATTTATTATTATGGTTGTTCCGTTTATATAGGGTTCACCTTCTAAAATAATAATGATAATATGTCCCGAGTATAACTGGGTGGAAAGGAAGACTCATAACGAGATTCAGGCAGCCAGATATTTTCTTAGCCGTCGTGTTTTTTTTTTTTTTTATTCATATTATTTCGTTCCTATTTCTCATACGAGGAGACTGAGAGAAAACATAAATGTACAAATCAACTTCACTTTCCTACTAAGAAGAGAAATGAAGGATTCATTATATGTGTGTATATGTATATATGTATAAGCTATATATATAATATATCTATCTATCTATATATATATATATATATATATATATAGAAATATATACACACACACACATATATATATATATATATATATATATATTTATATGTAGGAGATAAATAGATGGTGATAATTCTGACTTCATCTGGTCTACCATAGAATAAGACTAAAACATATATATATGAAATCAGTGTTCACATTCCCGGCGTTTGGAAGGTCTTTCAACATTTATTTTCGGTGTTGGTATTAGCGCGTTTATACATATATATTTATATTTATATTCATATTTATATTTATATATTATATACACATCCAACATACAGTAGATCTGGTACCGAAGGCTCCGGGGTTCCCGAAGCCCTCGACGCAAGATTCCGTAGAGCTACAGCCATTCAGAGACATTGCGTTCCTGAAGACAGACAGTTCCCCGGAGCCGGAGACCGCGTGCCGAACCGTGTGTGTTTATGTGTGTGTGTGTGTGTGTAATATCGAAATATGTACATTTATATATACATACATATATATATATACGTGTGTGTGTGTGTGTGTATCTCTGAATGGCTGTAGCTCTACGGAATCTTTCGTCGACGGCTTCGGCTCCCCGGAGCCTTCAGTGGAATCATAAAGCGCAGCAGGCGCCAGATCCAGATTCAAGGCCATGGCCATCGTGTACGTAGGAAATTTTAATTAAAGAAATTTGTCATATATATATATATATATATATATATATATATATATATATATATATATATAATATATATATATATATATATATATATATATATATATATAAAACAGTTATCAACTGCTTATCATCCAGACTCAAGGAGCCTTGGGAATATTCCACCAGACATTGGAAAGTTTATTAACTAAGTATTGTTATGAGTCAGGAAAAGAATGGGATGCTGGTTTACCCTTGATGTTGTTTGAAGTTAGGAATGCTTATCAAGAAAGTGTGAGATGTTCACCTAATCATGATTTTTGGTCGAGACGTGAGAGGTCCATTGAAGATTCGTGCAGAAAATTGGGAAGAAAATCTAGAGGAAATCCAAGGAGAATATGTGAAGAATTTGAGGAAAAGGTTAAGAGAAATTAGAAAATTCTCTTTAGAAAATGTGAAAATAAGTCAAGAGAAAATGAAAAGGAGATATGATGCTAAGACTAAGTTTTAGTTTAGGACAGCAAGTTCTAGTGTCCTTACCAGTGAAAAGATTTCCCCTTACCAGTAAGTTTCAAGGTCCCTATAGGATAATAGAGAAGTTAAGTGATCGAACTTATGTGACTGAAACACCAGGAAGAAGGAAACAACAGAGGAAGATACATGTGAATCTTTTGAAACCTTACTTCTCAGAGACTAAAACTGAAAGTGTCAAAAACAAAGACAACTTCACCTACAGAGGGCGAAGATGGCTACGAATTGGGAGCAGAAAGCAAGATTAACAATTCTTCTATATTGGAAAATTTGGAGGATAAATTAAAACATCTAAGTGTTGAGAAAAGTGGTGAATTAAGTGAGGTGATTAGAAGTTTCCTTGAAAATTTTCCAGATGCACCTAGGCGTACCGATCTGTCAAAGCATGAGATAAAGATCAGAGAAGATGGAAAACCTTTTAAACAGAGAGCATATCGCCTATCACCTTTTCATCGATATGTCTTGAAGAAAGAAGTGGAGTATTTGTTGCAGCATGGATTAGCAGAACCCAGTTCAAGTCATTACAGCTCCCCAAGTGTGTTAGTGAAGAAACCAGATGGTTCATTTAGGATGTGTGCTGATTATAGGCAACTGAATTCTGTAAGTGTGGCTGACAGTTATCCCTTGCCTCTTATTCATCAATTACTTGATAATATTGGGCAAGCCAAATTTGTTTCCGACATAGATTTGTTGAAAGGATATTATCAAATTCCCCTAGATGAGAATGCTAAATTGCTGTCAGCTTTCATTACTCCTTTTGGACTGTACCAATACACTGTTTTGCTGTTTGGTCTGATGAATGCACCTACAACATTCCAACAAGTGATGGATCAACTGCTAGGATCCATAGAAGGAGTCGGTGTATACCTTGATGACATTGTGATTTATTTTAATACATGGGAAGAACATCTGAAGATTCTAGGGAAAGTTTTCAAGAAACTATGGGAAGCAGGATTAACAATCAACTTACAAAAAAGTGAGTTTGGAAAGGCAACTGTTCAGTATCTGGGATTTGAAGTTGGAAAAGGCCTTCTCACTCCTGTTGATACTAATGTAGAAGGAATCCATAAGGCTACCCCCACTACTACCAGGAAACAACTGCAAAGAGTTTTGGGCATGGCTGGATTTTATCGTTGATTCTGTCCTAATTTCTCAGTCCCAGTCTCTCCCCTGACTGATTTTGTAACCATACTGTGTAAAAATGGACGACATTTTTGGAAAGGACAATTTAATTGCGGATTATGTATCCTGTTGTGAATCATTGGATTCAAACCTTCTGGGGGGAGGAATTTCATGATGTTGCCTTGTAAAATGCATATCTTTCCATGGTTTTGATATATTTACCATTCAGGTTAGCGTTTTAAATATTTCTTGATAATTTAACATTGCATACTTGATTTAATTTTCATTTACTAGGATTTTCTTTTCAAATCTTGTGTAATTCTTAATAGTTTAAGTTTTGCTTGATTAACTTAATTTCTTGATAAATTAAAGTTTTTGTGATTGAGTTTTGTTTAATAATTTAATTCAAGGGCTAATTAAATTTTGTGTTCCTTTCAAGTAATAGTAAATTTTTTCAAATTATGAATTGTAATTATAAATTTTGAATTTAAAAATATATTTTGTATTTTAAATAAAAAAAAAGTGTTTCATTTATTGACCACCAGTGAATAGGATTAATTGTGTGCATATGGCAAAGTGATAAACTTGTTTTGTTCTTTTAGTTTTGCTGAAGAGAATTAAGACCAGGGAAATAGTTAAACTTGTTTGATGGCATGATGCCCTTTTGCTCTAGTATATTTATTGTTTAATTGTTGATAACTCACACCTGTTTTGATAAACTCAGTTTGATTTTTCACGTGATTAATAAGCTTTTTAAGGGATCACTGTTGTTTTTAGAGTACTCAGTCGTAATTTATATTGCTATGAAAGTTCAGGTATCTGGCTGAAGTGAAGTAAATTTTTGAATACTGTGATTCGTTATGTAATAACCAGGTACTTGGAACACATCGTGACAATTAGATATATAATAATATAATAATATTTATAATATATATATGTATATTGTATATATATATATATATATATATATATATATATATATATATATATATATATATATATATATATATATATATTATATATATATATATATATATATATATATATATATATATATATATATATATATATACACACACTATACATATATATATATGTGTATTTATTTTAACGTGGCTAAGAACAATTGGTTACCTAGCAACAGGACCTACATCTTATTGTGGAATCTGAAACACATTATAGCAAGAAATGAATCTCTATCACCAGAAATAAATTCCTCTAATTATTCACTGGCCGGTCGGAGAATCGAACACAGACCCAGCAGAGTGCTAGCTGAGAACAGTATCCACCCGTCCAATGAGGAACTTATATATAATATACATATATATAATGTATAAATATATATATATATATATATATATATATATATATATATATATATATATCCCACTCCAGAGTAGCACCTTTTCTTTATTTCTTATTGCTGATGTTTCAAGACATCTGTCTCATTATCAAAGCTGGAATAACACATAAAATAGACCCATACTTAAAATTACAACCAAAATATAAAACAAAGTTATATGAGAAAAAAAGTAGAAAACCGTTACCAGTTGGACGAAGTACAAAAGCACACTAACATAAACAAAGAATTCCAGGCCTTGGTCAACTCAAGTCAGGTACAGAGTTGTTGAGGTAGTTTGTTTATTCAATCTTGATACTAGCAGTTTAATAAAAGGTGATTCAAGTCAGGAAGAGAAGAATTGGGAACTTTGGAAAGTATTTTAAAACTTTTATAATCAATTTCAGTCTTGCACCATTTGGCGTGTTCTCGAATATCTGGGTCTGTTTTTATAATTATATATATTTTATGTGTTATTCCAGCTTTGATAATGAGAACTCCGGATTAGATCATTTGACTCCAGTTCTATAACTGACCTTATGACAATCAATTCGAACTTTCACTTGGAGGCATGAGGCACCCACTTATCTCCCCGGACGACATCGGGGGGAAGAAAATAAATAAACGAGTACTAATTTTGTCTTTGTACTGAATATCGATTTAATAGTAAGAGGATTAACTGGAAACAATTTACAGTTAATGGCAGGTGCTTACTTGAATAAGGGTGTTCAAAGGGTGACTGGTAAAAAACGTCATCTTAGGAACTGTAGTTATCTGTAATTTGGGTATATATTTATTATTCAGAAATTTATTTAAACATGTATAAAAAAAGTCTGGAAGGGTGACAGTTGTCTAAAAAGTATTTGTATAAAAAAGTAATTTCATTATTGAATCCAGACGTCTAGAAAGGGTAACTTGTTGTCATTTTCATGCTCCACAGTGAATTTGTATTTGGATGTGTTGTGTCAACATACTGGAGAAACATATCAAGCCCTTTCCCTGGGATGAGCGAGTTCCACAGAGAGAGAGAGAGAGAGAGAGAGAGAATTACTATGTGTTGTCGTGAAGAGGAAACTTTCTAAAGTATGTTGATAAAACAGCTGCACAAAAATAAGTACCAATTTACAGGTTCTAGAGCCTCCTCAAGTTATTGAATGAACGACCTTTCGATGTTATCAGTGTCATAGCCAAGCAGCAACTGATATCGTCGGAGAGAGTGATACGATAATGTCATGCATTATCTATGGTGCCAGGGGAAGGGGGCGTGGCCGAGTGAGATTCTTAAAATGCGTCGATGACTCGACTATAGTTAGATCAGTTGCTTTGGAGATGGGAGAGATTGAGGACATTCCTGCAAACTCTCCCTCTGGTATATCCGTCGTCTGGTGAGTGTTCTACATTTGAATTGGCTCTTCTTTTCTTTTGATTTTGAAATTTCCTTGTTGCTTTCATTACTGTTCATTCAACTTTTGAATGGAATTAGTAATGGTATGTCACAGAATAAAGTAGATGAGAATAAATTCTTTTCCTGTAGGCATATAATGCACTCTAATTCATTCACTCAAATCATTATATATATATATATATATATATATATATATATATATATATATATATATATATATACATATGCTCTGTATATATATAATTACAATTCCATCCATACATTTATATTTTAGCATGATATATATATCATTGTAATTAGCTTTTTAATGAGAGAGAGAGAGATCATTGTCTGAAACAATCGTAATATAAGACTAGGCCTCAACTTTTTCTTTTTTAAATGTAGGCCTATGCTGCATCCAGTAACAGAAGAGGAAAGCATTCTTGTAAGTAGGCATATGCTGCATCTAGTCACAGAGAAGGGGAATGCATTCTTGCACTATGACCTATGCTGTAATGAGTAGCAGAGAAGAGAGAATGCATTCTTGCACCTAGGCCTATGCTGTATTGAGTAGCAGAGAAGAGAGAATGCATTCTTGTACGTAGGCCTATGCTGTATCTACTGTATAGTCAATTTCATTCCATCTGTCCACTCACCAACTTAGGTTTTAGATAGATGTGGCTGAAACCAGTGTTTTCGATATCAAAAGATTACTGCGATAAAGATGCAAGCTGTTTCTTCTGAATGTTTATATATATATTTACATTTTTACTTATTATGATTATATATTTGTTAATTTATCTTTTTTTTTTTTGTAATAACTGATCTTCTCTTTCTGCATTTGTCTTTACCTTTTGTTACTTCTTTGGAAGCCTGAACTTCAAGTCAATGGCCTGCGTGGGCTTGTTCCTTATGAACAGGGTTTATCTTCTGAATAATAATAATAATAAAATAATAATAATAATAATATACAAAGAACCCTCACACCTTATACAGATCATGAAAATTCCGATTTATATCGATAATATAACAATACAAGCACACGAAAGGTAAGCATGTGTCAAAGTCTAAGTAGATCAAACACAAACAAACGATGAAATAAAAGACATGGAAGTATGTGAGTGCGAATAAAAGGTATTTGAATGAATTTTTGCCTGTAAATTGCATAGGTTGGTGTTGGATGGGTGAATGTAGCGCACGTGGTGCATGTCTGCAGTTCAGTTGTAGTCACACCTCTGTACTGATAAGACGTGTAATAAAACACTGGAGTGTTCCACGGGTTTCCTTGCCCCTCCAACAGTTGGTATTCGAAACAGCAAGAGGTATTGTTGTCTATGAAGCTGTCTGGGGAAGGTGAAAGGAACAGCCACTGCAATATTGGTTAAAAGGAGATGCATGCAATAACATTCCAGTTTTCATTTCAGAATACTTTGCATATTTATATAATTTATTCTTGGGCATACAAATCGTTATAAAAGCTCAGTGATTTGGCAATTGCAGCAATATCTTTCCGAATAGTATTGCATAATTATATAATTTGTTTTCTTGAGTGTACAAATCGTTATAATAGCTCAGTGATAGGGCAGTTTGATTAATATTTTTCCAAATAGTATTGGAGTCCTTTTCAGAATAATTTGCTTCATTAAATAATTTTTTCTTGAGCTTACAAATCGTCGCTTTTTGTAGATGGTGCGGAGTTGGGCATCCTCTCCAGGGACAATGAACGTCCAGCGGTCCCCAAACCGCTGTCCATTCGCCAGCCTAGGCCTCCTCGGGCGGTCACTTTTGGTAGGTGGTGCAGAGTCGGGCATCCATGTCCAGCGGCCCCCCAACCACTGTCCATTTGCCAGCCTTGGCTTCCTCCGGCGGTCACTTTTTTGTAGGTGGTGCGGAGTCAGGCGTCCTCTCCAGGTCCAGAGAATGTCCAGCAGCCCACCAACCGCTGCCCATTTGCCAGCCTTGGCCTCCTCCGGCGGTCACGTTTTGTAGGTGGTGCAGAGTTGGGCATCCTCTCCAGGGCCAGTGAACATCCACCAGACCCCCAGCCGCTGTTCACCCACCAACCTTGGGTGGTTCGTGCTCTCCATGTGCCAGGACCAGTGAATGTCCAGCGGCCCCCCATCCACTGTTCGCCTGCCAACCTTGGGCAGTGCATGCTCTCCGGATGGTGGCAGAGAGCTTTGTCCTAGTGGGCTTGTGCCAGGGCCAGCAAACTTCCAGCAGCCCCCCAACCGCTGTATGCCCACCAACCTTGGGCAGTGCGTGCTCCCTTGGTGGTGGTGGAGAGCCTTGGCTTAGTGGCCATGTGCCAGGGCCAGTTAACGTCCAGCGGCCCCCCAAGTGCTGTTCGCCCACCAACCTAGGGCAGTGTGTGCTGTCTGGGTGGTGGTAGAGAGTCCAGGACCCTTTTCCTAGTGGGCATGTGCCAGGGCCAGCGAACTCCGAGCAGCCGCCCCAGTTGCTGTTCGCCCGCCAGCATTGGGCAGTGTGTGCTCTCCAGGTGGTGGCAGAGAGCATTGGCTTCGTGGGCATGTGCCAGGACCAGCGAACGTCCAGCAGCCCCCCAACCATTGTTCGTCCACCACCCTTGGGCAGTGTGTGCTCTCTGGGCGGTGGCAGAGGGCCTTGGCCTAGTGGGCATATGCCAAGGCCAGCGAAAGTCCAGCAGCCCCCCAAACGCTGTTCGCCTGCCAGCCTTGGGCAGTGCATGCTCTCTGGACAGTGGCAGAGAGCCTTGTCTTAGTGGGTATGTGCCAGGGCCAGCAAACTTCCAGCAGCCCCCCAACCACTGTATGCCTGCCAACCTTGGGCAGTGCGTGCTCCCAAGGTGGCTTAGTGGGCATATGCCAGGGCCAGCGAACTTCCAGCGGCCCTCCAGCTGCTGTTTGCCCACCAACCTTGGGCAGTGCATGCTCCCCACGTGGTGGCAGGGAGCGTTGGCTTAATGGGCATGTGCCAGGACCAGCGAACGTCCAGCAGCCCCCCAACCGCTGTTCGTCCATCAGCCTTGTACAGTGTGTGCTCTCCAGGTGGTGGCAGAGAGCCTTGGCTTAGTGGGCATGTGCCAAGGCCAGCGAAAGTCCAGCGGGCCCCCAAACGCTGTTTGCCAGCCAGCCTTGGGCAGTCTGTGCTCTCCGGATGGTAGCAGAGAGCCTTGTCCTAGTGGGCATGTGCTATAGCCAGCAAATGTCCAGCAGCCCCCCAACCACTGTTCGCCCGGCAGCCTTAGGCAATGTGTGCTCTCCAGGTGGTGGCAGAGAGTCCAGGACCCTTTTCCTAGTAGGCATGTGCCAGGGACAGCAAACGTGGGATACTCGCGTCAATACGCACTTGGGAGCGCGCCTTGTGGGTCCGCTAATGACGCTGGTGATTTGCCGACGAGAGTCAGCACGCCCAAACGCTGGTTACAGCGCCGTCTTTAGTCCATTAAGGGCATGGGGTAGTTCATGGAGCCAAGACTAGGTCGCCATCTGATTCCGCTAATGGCTCCGGGAACCACTCCAGGGTCACCACTTTAAGAGGTACAAAATAATGAGCAGGAGCAAAGTTACTGCTGCTTTATTCAGGATCTTTTTCCCTTCTTTCTGCTTCTCTTTTCCAGGGGATCTCTGGGCTGTTGCCACCAGCAAACTTTCTTTTCCCCAATCCCTTCCTTGTTTCTTGGATTGCAACTTTCACCTGTATGTCGACCTTGTGCTTAACTCTTGGTGATTGATGTATACTTTAGTTTTCGAATATGCCTACTGGTACTTTCTGAAGACGGGTAGGAGAAGGAGGAGGAGGAGGAGAAAGATTCAGGCTTCAAGTCCAGCTTCGAGGAGCTTCACAGGACCTCTCGTTAGTGTTATAATATATGTGAAGGATCCTGACTCTGAATCCAGCTTCATGGGGGATTCAGAAGACCTCGCGTTAGTATAGTAATAAACTGAAGACGTGAAGGATTCTGGCTGAGAGAGAGAGAGAGAGGGGTCGGTTGCCTGATGTGCCTTCTCCACTGCCTTCTATCAAAGGCATCATCCTCCACCAAACCTCTTCTCTCCATATCTTCCTTCACTTTATCTCGCCACCTAATTCTCTGTCTCCTTCTCGATCTTCTTCCTCTAACAGGTTCTCTAAAGACTCCTGCCACTTTCCAGCCCTTCTCTGTGGGTCCTCCTCATCTTCAGCAGTAATCACCAGATCATAAGCGCACAACAATTCCCACAGCACTTCATTCCTGATCTCAACACATCCATGACCAGCACAAACAAAAATGGTGTAATCCAACACCAACTTCAAAGTTTTCTGTTTTCCCAACTGCTAATATTACTTTTGTGCTCGTTCCCTGACATAATATCATCTCGACCAGCCTAGCCAACTTTCCTGGGCCTTTCCTCTTCCTCAAACACCAAAACGTCACTTCTCCTGCTTTCTCCAGGTCTATAAATGCACAATAAAGCTCCTGGTTTCCCTCTAGCCTCTTTTCCTGTAGCTGTCTTACTATGAAGATGGCCTCCACTGTCCCTCTTCCTCTCATGAATCCATGCTGCTGTTTCGCGATCTTCACAATTTCTCTTCATCTCTCATCCAGTATCTTCTCTAAAACTTTCAATCCATGCTCTGTTAGTTTAGTTCCTCTGACTCCTGCTTGTATACATATACCATTAGACTCTCCTCCCAGTCCCTTGGCATTTCTTCTTCTCCCCATCTTTCACTCGGATGGTCGTCCCGCCATCAACTACTTTAGGTGAAGCCTAGCACTGAAAACAAATATTTTTGGGGTTCATTGGTACTCACACCTTCCTGACCCTCAGTATTTCGATATTTTTTTCTGTGTACGTAAGAACATAAAAAGATTCATGAGTAAAGCTATGCATAGGATCTACGTTCATGTATGTTAAAGATGGTTATCAATGTATGATTTCACCTGGCTACTATTTATGAATGCTGATTTTGAGGGAAGCAGAATCTGTTCAAGATACTGAAGGAGATCTTTTTTTGTATATGTCTAAATGTTGGCATGTGTTCCCGGAATTTATTTTAGACGGGAAATTTATTTATTTTTGTATTTAATTCGGATGCTTCGACGCATTTTCATTAAATGGACGAGATTATTTTGTCGGGCTGTTGAAATATTTTAATGACTTACACTCTCTCTCTCTCTCTCTCTCTCTCTCTCTCTCTCTCTCTCTCTCTCTCTCTATATATATATATATATATATATATATATATATATATATATATATATATATATATATATATATATATATATATATATATATATATATATTTATATTTATATATATATATATATATATAATATATATATATATATATATATATATATATATATATATATATATATATATATATATATATATATATATATATATATATATATATATATATATATGTATGTATAGGTAGAGAGATAGATAAATAGATAGATATGCATTCCTTCTAAGATAAAATTATATTGTTTCTTTTAGTACCAGAGTTTTCTTTGCGAAAATATGTATGTAAATTTGATGCCCAAAGAAAATTTGTACTTGGTTAACTAACCTTTCAAATTTAAACCGATTTTTATGTTAGATTTATCGCCATGGTTTGTTTTCGTAGGCGCCTTTTCCAAGGCGGTTGCTGTTTTGGTTTCTGTTGGGTTGGTTATTATTATTATTATTATTATTCAGAGGATGAACCCTATTCATATGGAACAAACCCCCAACAGGGGCCATTTATTTGAAATTCAAGCTTCCAAAGAATATTATGGTCTTCATTAGAAAGAAGTAACGGAAGGTAATGGGAAATACAGAAAGAAGAGATCACTTATTAAAAAATTAATAAATAGAAAGAGAAGTCAACGTCAGATATGAAATGTAATTTACATTATTATTATTATTATTATTATTATTATTATTGTTATTATTATTATTATTATTATTATTATTATTATTATTATTATTATTATTATTATTATTATTCAGAGGATGAACCCCATTTATATGGAACAAGCCCACCACAGGGGCCATTGACTTGGAATTCAAGTTTCCAAAGATTATTATTATTATTATTATTATTATTATTATTATTCAGATGAACCCTATTCATATGGAACAAGCCCACCACAGGGGCCATTGGCTTGAAATTCAAGCTTCCAAAGAATATTACGGTGTTCATTAGAAAGAAGCAGCATATTTTATTAAGTTCATTCACTTGGCATTCTTCAGTTTATTGCAGTTAAACAAAATAATCCTGAAAACGTCAATTTTCTTACTAAGATAAACTGGTGCCCAAACTTATTTAAAAGATGTAATTGGTTCTGTGATAAAGAAAGATTTCGTTGATCTTGCATCCAGCTGGTCTGTGAAAGATATTGTTGAATTAGTATTCCATGAAGGACATGTTTGAAAATGTAAAAATATATATTTTGCTGATTTTCGCTTTTCTGAAAGTAATATACGAGGTGCGTCACGGGAAACAAAGTGTTTTAGAAGCATCATAGAACATCCAAACAGGTCGAAGTGAGTTCAGTGTAGACTGAAAACAACTGAAAATACAAAAGATTGAATTTTCCCCTCATTTGAAATGTGGGTGGATGGTATTACCCATCATCCCCTCTTGTCAATTATGCAAATCTTACTTGAGTATCATTCTTTTCCCGTGCCCCATAATATTCCCCTTAGCGTCGTTTGGTAACCATAAACTTAGTGTTCCCAAACTTCGGTATATGCCAAAGCACCCACACCCCGTAGGGGCGCATCTCACGCAGTGCACGGTAGGCATTGCTTAATGCTACGTTCACACATTCACGTATCAAGGCACGCATCCCCACGCACGGCCACGAACGGGGCGGAGCCAGAGAGTACGTAAAAACAACGCAAACACAACGTAAATGTACCGTAAGTACTGTGTAAATGCGGCAGCATGCGGCGCGACCGTTACGGACCACCTGGCCGTGCGCCGGGGCAGGAACCTTTCGGCCTGCTCGAAACCCTGCGGGGTGGCCAGGTCAACTGTCAGGTAGCGTGGCCCGACCCGCACAGCGTGGCGCCACCCGCGGGCTGACCGCGCAGCTGCCACGCCGTTACCTGGGGGCACACGCTGCCCCAGGGCACTGCGTGGCTGTCAGAATGGCGTGGGAGTAGACGCGGCAACGCTGCCGCACCCCCCGCAACCGCGTGATGTGACAATGCTTTGACCTGGGATAAAGGGCAGGCGGCTCGCTTCAGGTCAGTGCTTCTCCGGCCAGCATCCTGTTGCTATCTCCCTCAGCGCCTCCGTCTTCGCCGTCCACTGCAGCAGCCAAGATGCCCAAAGGACCCATGCTGAAGAGGACCAGGAAAGGGGCCCTGAGAACTCCAGGAGCCCTGGCAGCTGGAGTTGCCCCCTACGCAAAGCCTCCTGAAGCTGATGGTCCCCCTTCAGGCAGCGATGCTGTTGTGCTGCAGCTCGAGGCCGACGAGCTTGTGACAGAGAGCGACCTAGAGGAGGAGGAAGAGGACCTTGCCCTCGCCTACGAGAGCGACCCCGCCGCTGCCACCGACGACAACGCCCACGAGGGGGATGCCGACGCCGACACCGAAAGCACTCCTGATGGAGATGGCCCTACAGGAGGCCGCAAGAAGAACCCGTCAGTGATCCTCTCGGAGGAAAATGAGAGGCTAGTTGGCGAGTGGCTGGAGACCGAGGCCGAGTTCATATATAACAAGGGCCTCACAGCCTACAAGGATAAGGCCAAGGTGTGGAGGGCCTTCGAAGAGAAGGGCCAGTCACTTGTTCCTCCCGTGAGTGGCCATGAACTGAGGACGTGGTTTACGTCCTCAGGAGTCGTTTTGGGCGGCTTACAGCGGAGAAGAGTGGCCAAGGGGCGGGCAGACGGCTGACGGACCGGGAGAAATGGATACTCAACATTTTCCACTTCCTGAAGCCACACATTGTGCGTCAAAGGAAGCCAAAGGTGTTGGGACTTCCCATGGTATGTTTGTTTTAATGTGTTTCCATGCATAATTATTACTGAATATAATGTTATTACATAGTTTCCATGCATTCAATGTACATTTTATACCATGTTCTCATATATGTCGCTCCTCTTTTTACAGGCTGCCTGTGCTGCTGCCACCCTCCCCCGCTGCCGCCCTCCCTGCCCAAGTTCTGGACCTCCTGCTCATGTTTCTTCTGGTCCGACACCGACGCCCACGCCCTCTCCGGTTGATCGAGCAACAACCAACGCTCGGAAACACCAAGTTTCCGAGCTGTTCGACGTCGCCTTCACGAGGGCAGAGGCCCTCCGAGACGATATGCTGACGACTGTCGACCCACCTCCTCATAACCCCCGCGTCCTCTACTGGAGGAAGTTCTTTCAAGAGGTCGAGGATGAGTGCGCACAGGTGTCAGAACAGCTGGGCCTGCACCTGAAAATGGAGGTGCTTGGTGCCATTCAAAGGTACATCCGTGCCACCAAAGAGGGCTCCACGGTGCCGTCGAGGGCCATGATGACCAGTGTCAGGCACCTGCAGTTCCTGCCAGCCTGTCGGTATCGCAGCAGCAGCGGGCACTCACTGCACAGCAGCTGGCGCTCCTGCAAGCACAGTTGGTGACATCCACACCAAAAGACCTCAGCAACCTGTCGCTTGACACGACATTCCTTAATAATTTACAGAGCTAATGTATATACTGTTGTTTTTCCTTTTGCTTTTATGTATGTGTATGTTTCTGTTTTATATTAAATAAATATATTTTGCAATATCATGTCTAGCTCTATCCTCTGCTCAAATATCATGTATTCAATGAAGTAGCTATAATGCAAGTACACAAATAAAGAAGGCAAAATGAACCCGAATACACTAACATTTCATTATTGACTTTGAAAAAAGTTCAAAATACTTTATGTAACATATGTGCACAGAAGCAAAATGACAACAGGCAAAATATTAGCAAGTCATATAAAATGTCACAAATATCGGGGAGAAGGTAGTTTCAAAAAAATAGAATTTTCATATCAGAATATCAACAATGTAAATGCTAAGAGCAGGTACTTTCAAGAACAGAATTATCACCTCAGAATAAAAACAATGTTAAGAGAAGGTACTTTAAAAAATGATAGAATTATCATATCAGAATAGATTCCATGTTAAGAAATTATTAAAAAGGGCAAAATAACTACATCTTCTTTCTTTTATTTATATATATGTTTGTTTCATATTTATTAAACATACATTTGCAATGTCATGGCCCACTCTATCCTCTTCCCATTTACCAAGTATTGATGAGAGTAATATATCATGGATTTGAACAATATCTTTTATTAAATCAACTAAAATAAACGGAAGTACACAAATGCACAGGGCAAAATAATCCTGAATTGATACATTATTGATTATTAAATAAGTCCAAAATAAATACAGGAACAGAATTGAAACAATGTTAAGAGAAGGTACTTTCAAAAATGATAGAATTATCATATCAGAATAGATTCCATGTTAAGAAATTATTAAAAGGGCAAAATAACTACATCTTCTTTCTTTTATTTATATGTATGTTTGTTTCATATTGATTAAACAAATTTGCAAAGTCATGTCCTGCCTCTATCCTCTTCCCAATTACCAAGTATTGATGAGAGTAATATATCATAGATTTGAGCAATATCTTTTATTAAATCAACTAAAACAAACAAAAGTACACAAATGCACAGGGCAAAATAATCCTGAATTGATACATTATTGAATTTTAAATAAGTCCAAAATATAGGCAGAAACAGACATTTAAGTAATTACAACAATCAGGTATGCATGAGAGTAACTAAATCATGTTCTCCTGCCAGTGCACGGAGCCTTCAGCCGATGAAAAGTATTCCTTCAGCAAGTTACGCTGTTCCTTTGCATCCCTTGTTGCAGTGTTGCCGGTCACGGTTGGAAGGGCTGCTCCTAAGGACGGGTCACTCCTCCAGCTACCAGGGATGACAGCATGTGTGACAGGGTGCTCCTGATCTCCTTCTTGTCTTCGTGCATTTCTTCTTATGATCATATTGTGCAGAACACATGCAGACATCACTAATGGCTCTATATGGTCAGGCTTCAAGCATATTGCAGTGTGGAATACTCGGAATCTGTTTGCCAGAATCCCAAAGGCGTTCTCCACCGTCCTGCGTGCCCTACTTAACCTGTAGTTGTAAATCCGTTCCTCCTTGCTAAGTCCTCTTTTGGGGTAGGGCTTCATAAGGTAATTCCTCAGGGGGAAGGCATCATCGCCAACTAGGAAGTAGGGCACAGGAGATCCATTAGGTTGACCTGGCAGGGCATCCGGTTGGGGAAGATTTGCTTCCTCTTGCAACAGCATTTCTGCCAGTCGGGTCTGGGCAAATACACCACCGTCTGACTCTGACCCAATGGCTCCCACGTCGACGTACAGGAACTTGTATGAAGCATCAGCAACTGCAAGTAATACCATGGAGTAGAACTTTTGTAGTTGAAGTAATGCGTGCACGCCCTTGGGAGGGTTACGGAGCCTAATGTGCTTCCCATCTATAGCTCCAATTACGTGCGGGAAGTTCCATCGTTCCTCAAAACCCCGTGCAACCTCCTGCCACGCTTCAGGTGTTTGTGGCACCTGCAGTTCCTCATCCCCGAAGGCAGCAACAATGGCCCTGCAGGTCTCTGGTACGATGAGACTAATGGTGTTGTGGGCTACCCGGAACGAATATTGCAGACTCTTGTAGGAATCACCTGTAGCGAGGAAGCGTAGGGTGATAGCAACACGTAGGCCTGGCTCAATGGGTTTCCTCCAGAATGTCACTTTCTTCTGAATGTGGGGTGTGACCCGTTCAACAATTTCATTGAAGAGGTCCTTGTCAATCCGGGTAAAATTTCTGTACAGCTCTGGGGCTTCGGTTGACAACTCCGCCATCAGGTTGTCATAATGACCTTGCTCCATCCTTTTCTGCAGGTACGGCCACGCCCACACCCTCCTTGGGCGCCTTTTTTTCTGCCCTAAGTGCTTTGCAGCAATCATTGCAAGCTCCAGCAATAACATGACGTGCACATACTCAATGACAAGTGGCAACAATTCTGGTCTATCCGTACGTGTACGTGCTATAGCTATGAGTTGACGCATTTCAGCTATGTTGTCCATGTTGCTTCAGCGCGTTGGTAGTATGTCTTGTCGTTGTGGTATTACGGCATTGACTAGCTCACATGTGCAGCTGCCGGCCTTTATATAGCTGGGGTTTAACCCCCGCAGTACGTGGGGCCAACGTGACGTTTGCGTAACTCAGTTACGCAGAACGTAACACATACGGTATACGTACGTTGGTGTTACGTGCTCTGCCACGCACTACTTCTGCCTGCGCCGCCGCTTGTTCGTCAGCGTCACGTCACCCTTACGCAGTGCTTACATTTGCGGCGCACTATAATACGCATGCATCACGCACATCGTCCCGTGACACGTATCCAGTTGGGCGGGGCCTATTTTCTCGCGTATGCGCAAGTTTCACCAATTCCGGCTGTGCGTGCGCATGCGTGCCTTGATACGTGAATGTGTGAACTTACCATAAGGTTCTTTTGCAGCATACCTTCTGCCCCCAGCTGCAACCGCTTTCATTCCTTTGACTGTACCTCCGTTCATATTCTCTCATTTCCGTCTTACTTTCCTCAACCCTCAACTAACATTTGTTTCATAGTGTAACTTGGGAGTTTTCTTCTTGTTACAGCTTGAAAACCGTTTTACTTTTAATTTCCCTTTTAGCTCTGAATGACCTCAGAGGTCCCAGCGCTTGGGTTTTGGCCTTAATTTTACATTCCATTCCATCCCAAAGCAACCGCAGTCTTGTGATTGCCAGGATCCTCCAATTCCCGAAGGAAACGGGGTCTTCGCCCACCCCACCTTCAGGATACAAGAACAGTAATATTCCCCTGAGCGCCGTTGGTAGCCATAAACCCAATTTTCCCAAACTTCGGTAGATACCAAAGCACCCACAGTCTTGTTATTGCCAGGATCCTCCAATTCCCGAAGGAAACGGGGTGTTCGCCCAGCCCACCTTCAGGATACTACAAGGAATAGCGGAAAGCGTCCCGTTCCAAAGGAGGCGCCTTTCGATCGTATCGTCTTATTGGACAAGAAAGCTTGTCATTGCTATGCAGTCTGGGTTGTGGTTTCAAGTGAAGTCATTTTCGTTGTCATTTTTTTCTTTTATCTCGTGTCCTGGAAAACTGTCAGGCTGCTTCTGTGATTTGTTTTTTTTTTGTCGGGTGGGGGGGGCGGCGGGGGAAGGGAGGGAGAAGCGAATACATTGACTGTCTCCTTGGACAATAACTCAGCGCAAGATACCGCTTTTTTTTTTCTTTTTTTTTTTGGCAATAAAGATGCACTTTTCAGAAACTTTTTTTTTTAATTCTCAAAAATTCCCCATTGGATAGACCTCAGAATAAGATTTGGATACTGCTTATGTTTTTTTTCCCTTTGCAATAAGGACGCGATTTTAATAAACTTTTTTTTTTTTCATTTCTCAGGACTTCCTCATTTATCGTAATGTCAGATCTTGAAAAGACCTCAGAATAATGAATAAATAAATAAATAAATAGATATATATATACATCATATATATATATATATATTTTTTTTTGTTCAGTTCTCAGGACTTCCTCATTTATCGTAATGACAGATCTTGAAAAGACCTCAGAATAATAAATATATACATATATATATATATATATATATATATATATATATATATATATATATATATATATATATATATATATATATATATATATATATATATATTAATAGAT
>NC_089748.1:46556097-46586097 GCF_040412425.1 Macrobrachium rosenbergii
TCCAGCCTCCAAAGGAGTTCGAAAATGCAGGGTGGTGTCAGCGTGGAAGCAAGATGAGAAATAACCTCTTCCAGAACACTTTGACTGAGGCTTATAACCTAGGCTGCACTATCAATGAAGCTGGCACGAAGATATCAGTTATATTCTGCGCCCCGGTAATGACTTCGGTATTGATTGCAAACGCAGTGGCCAAAGGATGTGGGGAAGAAAACCCGCAACTGAGAATAGAGCCTGGCCTTGTTGGGGATTATGGAGGCATCGCTTTTAGATGTATGGATCAGAATGTGATTGTTGATCGCGGGTTCAATGTGGCGCCCACTTATGAGCCGTTCATCGACAAAGACGGGCGGGACAGCGCATCTTTCGCTGAGAGGGAGATGCAGATCGTAAGACACTGCCTGTTGGACGCTGCCTCGGACGCCGCTGAGGGTTCGGCCTTGTTCGTAACGAGTGCAGTGTGGACCGACGTTCCCGCATGGGCCCATTGGGAAGCTAGACTGGAGCGCATTCTGCAGCATAGATTTGTCACGTTGAATGGGTATGGGGAGTGGGAATG
The DNA here is from genome assembly GCF_040412425.1 of Macrobrachium rosenbergii. Classification (NCBI taxonomy): domain Eukaryota; kingdom Metazoa; phylum Arthropoda; class Malacostraca; order Decapoda; family Palaemonidae; genus Macrobrachium; species Macrobrachium rosenbergii. The sequence continues at coordinate 46,556,654 of NC_089748.1, forward strand.
GGCCAACAATTATTTTATAAAAATTAGAAAATTTGGGCTGCAAACAAGAGAATGTAAGGGAGAAAAAAACGGAATTACGCATGAAAAAGAGCAAGGACATGAAGACATGGTAGAGTGTCCAGTGGATTCCAAGGATGAGGCCTCGGCTCAAACAGATACATTTCCTCAAGAAGACTCTCGCATGGGGCCATCACCAGCAGATTCAGAGGAACTGCAGCTTAGCAGACCATAAGGAAAATGAAAGAAATTAGGCTGCCCATAAGGAGGAAGCCCAGCTTCCTCTACAAGCCACTACAACGCCCCCCCCACCCCCCCACCCCTCCCTTAGGAGGGAATAATCTAGATGACCGGCTGTGCAGAACGAAGAGACTTGGGTTTCTTCTAGTATGCTATGTACCTTGACGAACGTTCTTGTAGAAGATCTTTATCATCCGGGAAAATAGTCGGATATCTAGATCTATTCTTGCAGGTGGCTGTCCTCTAGAAATTCTGTCAGAATAATCTAGAAGACCGGCTGTGCAGAACGAAGAGACTTGGGTTTCTTCTAGTATGCTATGTCCCTCGATGAACGTTCTTGTAGAAGATCTTTGTCATGCGGGCAGATAGTTGGATATCTAGATCTATTCTTGCAGGTGGCTATCTTCTAGATTGTTTCGACAGAATTTCTAGAAAACAGCCACCTGCAAGAATAGATGTAGATATCCGACTATTTGCCCGCATGATACAGATCTACAAGAAGAACCCTCATCAAGGAACATAGCATACTACAGCAGAAGAAACTCGAGTCTCTCCGTTCTGCACAGCTAGTCTTCTAGAGTATTCCAACAGAATTTCTAGAAAACAGCCACATGCAAGAATGAGAGACTTGAGTCTCTTCTAGTAGGCTATGTCCCTTGTTGAAGGTTCTTCTTGTAGAAGATCTTTATCATGCGGGCAGATAGTCGGATACCTAGATCAATTCTTGCGGGTGGCTGTCTTCTAAACTGTTTTCTAGAAGACAGCCACCTGCAAGAATAGATCTAGATATCCGACTATTTGCCCGCATGATAAAGATCTACAAGAAGAGCCTTTATCAGGGTCTTAGCATACTAGAAGAAACTCAAGTCTCTCATTCTGCAGGTGGCTGTGTTCTAGAAATTCTGTCAGAGTAATCTAGAAGACCAGCTGTGCAGAACAGAGAGACTTGAGTTTCTTCTAATATGCTAGGTCCCTTGTTGAAGGTTCTTCTTGTAAAAGATCTTTATCATGCGGGCAAATACCTAGATCTATTCTTGCAGGTGGCTGTCTTCTAAACTGTTTTCTAGAAGACAGCCACCTGCAAGAATAGATCTAGATATCCGACTATTTGCCCGCATGATAAAGATCTACAAGAAGAGCCTTTATCAAGGGTCTTAGCATACTAGAAGAAACTCAAGTCTCTCATTCTTGCAGGTGGCTGTGTTCTAGAAATTCTGTCAGAGTAATCTAGAAGACCAGCTGTGCAGAACAGAGAGACTTGAGTTTCTTCTAGTATGCTAGGTCCCTTGTTGAAGGTTCTTCTTGTAAAAGATCTTTATCATGCGGGCAAATACCTAGATATATTCTTGCAGGTGGCTGTCTTCTAAACTGTTTTCTAGAAGACAGCCACCTGCAAGAATAGATCTAGATATCCGACTATTTGCCCGCATGATAAAGATCTACAAGAAGAGCCTTTATCAATGGTCTTAGCATACTAGAAGAAACTCAAGTCTCTCATTCTTGCAGGTGGCTGTGTTCTAGAAATTCTGTCAGAGTAATCTAGAAGACCAGCTGTGCAGAACAGAGAGACTTGAGTTTCTTCTAGTATGCTAGGTCCCTTGTTGAAGGTTCTTCTTGTAAAAGATCTTTATCATGTGGCAAATACCTAGATCTATTCTTGCAGGTGGCTGTCTTCTAAACTGTTTTCTAGAAGACAGCCACCTGCAAGAATAGATCTAGATATCCGACTATTTGCCCGCATGATAAAGATCTACAAGAAGAGCCTTTATCAAGGGTCTTAGCATACTAGAAGAAACTCAAGTCTCTCATTCTTGCAGGTGGCTGTGTTCTAGAAATTCTGTCAGAGTAATCTAGAAGACCAGCTGTGCAGAACAGAGAGACTTGAGTTTCTTCTAGTATGCTAGGTCCCTTGTTGAAGGTTCTTCTTGTAAAAGATCTTTATCATGCGGGCAAATACCTAGATCTATTCTTGCAGGTGGCTGTCTTCAAACTGTTTTCTAGAAGACAGCCACCTGCAAGAATAGATCTAGATATCCGACTATTTGCCCGCATGATAAAGATCTACAAGAAGAGCCTTTATCAAGGGTCTTAGCATACTAGAAGAAACTCAAGTCTCTCATTCTTGCAGGTGGCTGTGTTCTAGAAATTCTGTCGGAGTAATCTAGAAGACCAGCTGTGCAGAACAGAGAGACTTGAGTTTCTTCTAGTATGCTATGTCCCTTGATAAAGGTTCTTCTTTAGAAGATCTTTATCATGCAGGCAAATTGCCCACATGATAAAGATCTTTTACAAGAAGAACCTTCAACAAGGGACATAGCATACTAGAAAAAACTCAAGTCTCTCATTCTTGCAGGTGGCTGTTTTCTAGAAATTCTGTCGGAATAATCTAGAAGACCAGCTGTGCAGAACGGAGAGACTTGAGTTTCCTCTACTGTAGTATGCTACGTTCCTTGATGAAGGTTCTTCTTGTAGATCTGTATCATGCGGGCAAATAGTCGGATATCTAGATCTATTCTTGCAGGTGGCTGTTTTCTAGAAGTTCTGTCGAAACAATCTAGAAGACAGCCACCTGCAAGAATAGACCTAGATATCCGACTATTTGCCCGCATGACAAAGATCTTCTACAAGAACGTTCATCAAGGGACATAGCATACGATAAGAAACTCAAGTCTCTCCGTTCTGCACAGCCGGTCTTTAGATTATTCCGACAGAATTTCTAGAAGACAGCCACCTGCAAGAATAGATCTAGATATCCCACTATTTGCCCGCATGGCAAAGATCTTCTACGAGAAGAACCTTCATCAAGGAACATAGCATACCAGAAGAAACTCAAGTCTCTCATTCTTGCAGGTGGCTGTTTTCTAGAAATTCTGTTGGAATAGTCTAGAAGACCGGCTGTGCAGAACGAAGAGGCTTGAGTTTCTGCTAGTATCCATTTCAGGGATCCAAAGTCAATTTCCAACCAATTATTTGATCGAAATGGTACTTTGACACAGTGTAGAAGACAACCCCCGCTAATTTTTGGTAATGTAGTGCATTGTCAAATGGTGTTGGTTAAGGCGTTTACTCTTGACTTTTAACGGCAAAGTCGCGTGTGTCAACAGGACTATTCTACGCAATCGAACGTCCGCTATTCCCCATAGACAGGAAAAGGGGGGGACAGAGATGGGGAGGCCAGGAAAGTGGGTTGAGGGAGGGATGAGGAGGGGAAGTGGGAGGGAGGGACGGGATAGAGATAAAGGACGTTGGAATGCGTAGTTTAGCGATGTTAGGCAACACCATGTAAGTCCAAAGTAAACGCCTTAAGTAAAACAATTTGACAATGCACTATATTACCAAAAATTAGCGGGAGGTGTCTTGCACACCGTGTCAAAGTACCATTTCGATCAAATAATCAGTTTGAAAGATATTTGAGGAAAACGATGACTCGCGGTCCCTGAAATGGACAGTAGTATGCTATGTCCCTTGATGAAGCTTCACCTTGTTGACGTTGTTTGTCATGCGGGCAAATAGTCAGATATCTAAATGTACTCTTGCGCATACGCATGTGTATCACGTGACTGGCGGAAAATCAATGTTTCCGATATCGTCGGCTTGCTGTGATGAATGTTAAAACTTTCTTCAGTAACATACTTGAATGTTTAGATAAGCAAGATCCCTCACAACTTCATATATAAATCATAAACAGGCTGATTTATATCGCTAATATACAGGGGTGTACTTATTCAAACACAAGAAAGACGAGCTCGTATCAAATAGTCTACTCATATCAAACAATGCTTTCGCACAGGTATATACCAGGTTACGCATAGACCCATGCCCAAGATTTTCTCAATCATTCAGACTAATATTTATGTGCAGAGTTATTGCATGGATATCAAAATAACTCTACTATGACCCCAAAGGCTTATCTACGTCACTGAACTGGAAAAATAACCTTTAGTGAACAATGACCGCTAGAACACGAAGCACTGTCAAGCGAACGAAATACTTAACATTCTTGGTAATTGATTTTACTGGGCTTCTCTGGAGCACACTCATTTCATATCAGTCAAAATTACTTTTTTTTAAAGTGACCATTATTTATTAATTCTATCTAAGTGTCGTTTCAACACCTTAGTTGTAAAAAATATATGTCTAGGCTAAGCCTTTTACGCCGTATACATGTCAGTAACACGCAATTGATGACGGGAACCCAATGAGATTTCAAACTTTTGCTTGATGAGATATTTGGCGGAATACCCTTGGCATTGCCCAGTCAACGAGCTATTATAATGATTTGTGTGCTTGAAGGAAAATTGTATAGATATGCGAAATATTCTTAAGAAAAAAACGGGAAAAATGATGTAGATATGTAAAGTATTCTGAAGAGAAAACCGCCATACCGTTGCCATACTTCAACTGAAATTTCTCGCCTTCTAGCCAACGTTGCAGTGGCGGTTACCCTCACTCACCAGGACAGCTTCATAGACAACAGTGGCTGTTCCCTTCACTTGCCAATACAGCTTCATAGACAACAACATTTCATGCTACGAGTATTGTGAATATAATCCTATTCGTGTAATTTACATGCAAGATATTATTAAAAGACCTTTTACTGGCTCTCGCGTAGCCAGATCTCTTTTTATTTACCTACAGCGAGATAAAACGTAGTCAATGTAAGCCCTCCGCTGTACGTTTGTGTTTGATCTTAGTAGACTTATTTGATGCAAGTTCTTCTGTCGTGGGCTTGTATCGTTATATTATCGATACAAATCGCCGTGTTTAAGGTCGATATAAGAGGATGTGAGGTTCTTAGTGCATACATACGCATTCAGATGTATTAATGAAGAAATAGTTTGTATCTTTATCGCAGTATGAAACACTGATCGCAGCCAATCGAGAGCTAGCTATGCGTGGTGCCACATCTACCCACAACCCACGTTGGTGAGTGGACAGATGGAATGAAATAGACTATAGTCCTTTTCCTTTATTTCGTAAACTCTAAAACTGTAGCCTCTGCTGTCATTCGGCTGTCTTGCAGTGCAACAACAGTATAAGAATCTGCTATATTCAGCCGCTGAATATAGAATGAGACTACTGAAGTTTAGCGCTTAAGATTTCATAGTTCTTTCCGGTTTGCGGCTTGATGGCATTTTCTCACGATAGATTCCTTGCTCTTTCGTTATTCCTTTGTTTCTCTCTTATTACTCCTTTGTTCCTCCCCTGTTATTCTTTCGTTTCTCTCCCATTATTCCTTTGTTGCTCTCCTATTATTCCTTTGTTTCCTCTTATTCCTGTGTTTCTCTAATGATTCCTTTGCTTCTTCCTATTATTCCTTTGTTTCTCTCATATTACTCTTTTGTTCTTCTCCTATTATTCCTGTTTCTCATTATTCCTTTGTTTCTCCCCTGTTATTCCTTTGTTTCTCTCCTATTATTCTTTTGTTTTTCCTTATTATTCCTGTGTTTCTCATTATTCCTTTGTCTCTCCAATATTATTCCTTTGTTTCTCTCCTATTATTCTTTTGTTTCTCCCCTATTATTCCTGTGTTTCTCATTATTCCTTTGTTTCTTCAATATTATTCCTTTGTTTCTCTCCCGTTATTCTTTTGTTTCTCCCCTATAATTCCCGTGTTTCTCATTATTCCTTTGTTTCTCTAATATTATTCCTTGGTTTCTCTCCTGTTATTCTTTTGTTTTCCCCTATTATTCCTGTGTTTCTCATTATTCTTTTGTCTCTCCAATATTATTCCCGTGTTTCTCTCCTATTATTCTTTGTTTCTCATTATTCCTTTGTTTCTCTAATATTATTCCTTGGTTTCTCTCCTATTATTCTTTGTTTCTCATTATTCCTTTGTTTCTCTAATATTATTCCTTGGTTTCTCTCCTAATCACACGGAAGGAAGAGCAACTCGGGTGTGGTAGTTGTTGTTTGACCTCTATTCATTCACCTGCATCGTTCTTTTTTATGCTTCTTATTTCCTCACTTCCTCATTCGCGTCATATCGAGTCCGTTGAGGAACAGAAGTACTGCTCCGCTCTTCAAAGCAAGGGATTCCTCTGGAAGTTTCTGAAGAAGTCAGAAGTTTTAAAAACTTCATCAGAATGGAATGAAGTTAAATTGCTTATTTGCTTACCGCTTCAACGAACTTCATCTTTATGTATGGCGTGTTTTTTCTCTCTCTCTCTCTCTCTCTCTAGTATATATATATATATATATATATATATATATATATATATATATATATATATATATATATATATATATATATTATATACATACATTTATATATACAATATATATATATATATATATATATATATATATATATATATATATATATATATATATATATATATATATATATATATATATATATATATATATATTATATAATATTATATATATATTATAATATATAGATTATATTATATATAGATATATATATATATATAGATTATATGATTATATTTTAAACTGAAACTTATAGAATTCATCCAGTAACCTTAGGAATAATTTTTCGGATTCCTCAGAGCTTTTTTTTTTTCTTATGCTTTATAGCCACCATTTCTTATTCTTTCAGTACTTATTTTATTTCATTATTGTCTCGTTCCTCTAGTGGTTTTGGGGGAGATATATAAAACAAAATCTTTCTAGTTTGTTAGGTAAAGTAATTAACATTTCTTTTAACATAATTTAAGATGACATTCCAGTATGTATATGAGAAAAATGAGGTGAAGTTTGTAAGTTCAGGCGAAGATGCAATGCATTACTACTGAAACAATTCACTTCGTGTTTTGATTATTTATGTTTATAACTATTTATCTGTTTAAGAATTTTATTATTAATCTATATTTTTTTCGTTTTCTAATAACTGATCTCTTTCTAGTGAACACCTTAATATTCTTTGGAAGCTTGAATTTCAAGTCAGTGGCCCCTGTGGGATTGTTCCATGTGATGAATAGGGTTCTTCTTCTTCTTCTGATAATAATAATAATAATAATAATAATAATAATAATAATAATAATAATAATAATGATAGTAATAATAATAATAATAATAATAATAATAATAATAATAATAATAATAATCTATCACAAAGATGTTACCCTTTTCACAACCAGAATGTCATTTGAAGAAATATGACCTTGACAGACACCTTCTAAAATAATTATGTTTTTTAACTTTTAAAAACAACAGATTTCCGTCAGTTCTCCGATTCATAGAGGAAATGGCATCGAGGATTTCTCGTCCCTCAGTCTGATAAGTAGACCAAAAGAAAAGTACTTTCCCCCCAAAAAATGTAAAAGAATCTTTTAGTCAGCCGCTCCTTCGTAAACTGACCTCCGTGAGCGATGCGATTTTAAACAGAATCATTACTGAGATTCAGAAGGAATGGAAAAATGCTTAAATAACTCCCACCGTTTTTTCTCCTTGACTGACAGGATGAAAGTCGCTTGTATGAGTGATGAGGAGTTGTCTGTCATTTTGACAGGCTCGACAGATCCGTAGAGTGGCTCCTCGTCTATGTTTCACAAGGCGGGAGGAGGCTTCAATTAATTGTGCATTCGTCCACATAAGATGAGAAGATTTCCTTTACTTTACTCTTGACTTGTTTTTTTTTTGTGGTATTGTTTCTCAAATGGGTGCAGTTGTCACAAGGAATTTTAACTAGAACCATTTGTGAAAAGCAGAAAGCGCTTTATAACATTTTTATCTGCTTCGAATTTTATCATCAAGTCTCGACTTCATTTGCGTGATATCAGATTGATTGTGCCTCGTAACTCTTGCTTATGCTCTTGACACTACAGAATATCCCCCTAGACCTGAATTAGCACCTGGTTAACTTTAAGCGAGGTTAGGTTGTAAAGCAGTAATGTCAACGTGCTTGCAAGAAGAAGTAAGGTCTTACTGTTAATGACACAAACTTTTCTAGCTATTTCCAACTTGCTTAGTAATTTCGCGGTTGAGGTCACTCTATAAATCTAGCACGCATTACGAATAATAACAGTAATAGCTTCCCGGTACAATTACACAGAAGAAAAATAAATGAAAAATTATCCATTGGCCATTGCCTAACAAAGGCTTAACTTTCTCGTGGGCCGTAACTATGAATACATCAGTAACTTCTCGTATTTTTGTATTCCAGCTCACCCTAATTTCTTTTCCATCATTGGCAACTTGAGCTCTACCCTCGGCTTTGTTCTCAGAAATTTATGCAAACACACACACACACACATACACATATATACTGTATATATATGTGTGTGTGTGTATTTATATATATATGTATATATAGGCATATATATAAATTATGCCATTGTGTAGAATATATATATATATATATATATATATATATATATATATATATATATATATATATAAATATATATACATATACATATATATACATATATATATATATATATATTATAATTAGAAGTGATCAACACACAATCACATGTGGGCCAGAAATTAATTTCTGTATGGTGCAGTTGGTAGCGTCCTTGCCTTTCAATTGAAAGACCTGGGCTCGATTCCGAGATGAGTCAGGATTTTATACAGATGTCTTTCAATTGAAAGATCTGGGCTGATCCTGAGATGAGTCAGAATTTTATATATATTATATATATATATATATATATATATATATATATATATATATATATATATATATATATATATATATATATATTATATATATTTATTATGCCACTTTCCAGTGACTATTAATATTTCTTTAAAAAGCCTGAAGTCAGTGTTTTGCAATATAAATATTGCACTTCAAGATATTACGAAACAGTATTTTGTAAGAGTTGCATTTCTGTGCATTTACGGATTTATTTTGCTGGTTCTGTATCATTCACAGAATTATTTCTCTCTCTCTCTCTCTCTCTCTCTCTCCCTCTCTCTCTCTCTCTCTCTCTCTCTCTCTCTCTCTCTCTCTTCAGCTTTCAGCCCTTGACTGACAGACATTCCAGATTCATTGCCATTCGTAAATATTCCAGCAAGCGTCCTGGCACTCTCATGTCTCAGTAAAATGAATATTAAATATGAAGTCAGTAGCGCCAAGTGCCTCATTGACATCAGCCAATCAGAAGTCGAGAAACGGAGCAAATTGATTGGGCAGTTTCCAGCGGAGGGATAATTGTCCCCACACCGAGCGCACCCGTTCTCTGTCGCTCGCAAGCCCAGGACCCGCTAGGTGGGCCAGGTGAGACCTCCGCCAATTTCGGGGCTGTTGAACCAGTTCTCTGTCTATTCTGCTTCTCCTTGTCTCTGTGAGACTATGTGAGGCACCCAAGTGTTCCAAAGGCCTTCGCTGTTTTGGTTGAGCAGATTAATTGCCTCGTCGCTATTATGAATCTCCTCAGCTTCGGTCTATTCTGGTTCTTCCCGATGGGATACGCCCTCAGGCTTCTTCAGGAGCCTTCAGACGGCTCCTCCTCGTACGAAGAACGAGTCAAGTCCTTCGTTCCTCAGATAGTGGCGGAAATGGTGACAGGTCCTTTGAGGGAGGAGAGCGTTGCCCTTGTTCTGCAGGAGGACCAAGACCCCGGGAACTTAGGATACATCAACAGGCCCATCACACTTCTGCGCCTTCCGCCGGCGTCACCTGACGGAGGAGAAAAAGTGGCGATTTCCAACGGCACTGGGAACGGAGAGGGCGGGGGAATGAAACGCGGTCCCCTGAAAGTCGGTAGGTCAATTTTATGGCTGCGTTTCCCTAAAGACTCTTTCAAGTGACACTTGAGCACTGTAGGCCCTAATCTTTCAAGATTGTCACCTTTGGAGATCAATACGTAGACGACAAATACCTTACACATCTAGTCCAGCACATTCGGGATTTAAAAGCACCTAAGATATCAAGTACCGTCATTAAAATACTGGTGACTAATTACAGGACACTCTTTACCCAGAAGACGCAGCGCCATTGATAACATCATGTATAAAAAGCTTTTGTAAAATCAAGCAGGGTTGAACACTTGCTTCTAGGAACCAAGAGAGTATTTACAGATGTGAGAGTCAGCGCGAACAATTGAAGTGAAGAATCTTGGCTCTGTACTCAAACAGAAACTTGCGTTCGGCGAAATTACTGATAAAAGACTATAAATAAAGTTGAACGCACGTAACTGAACGCATATGTATCAAGGACCGAGAAGTTGAATAGTAACGAGAAATGTCAGAATCTGGGAAGTGACAAGCTCAAATAATAATGCCATTAATTTTGCGAGCAAAGCAATAAAGTCGCAATACACATACAATAATGACTTGTTATTTGTTTAGTTTCCAATGTAGAATCGTTTACTTAACAATGTGAGGCCGGCAAAGATTCCAGTGTTGATTTATGATTTTTTCCAGGTGTCATCGTGCTGGTGGCTGCGTCAGAAGACGAGTCCTGGTCGCTCCTGCAGAGCCCTCCCGAAAACTGGAACACCACGGCCATCGTCCTTGTATCCACCTCGACCAGCTGCAGGAAGACGAGCCTCCTGCAAACGCCTTTGCTCTTCAGGACGCCTTCGGCTGCCCTCCTCTGCCCCTACGCCCCCAGGAAGCTAGACCCTCAGAGCAGGCCCCTGTTCCGGGTGTGGGCCTGGAAGCCGTTCGTTGCAGCCGACCACTTGGTGGACCTCGGCGCCTGGAACCCGCGAGACTTCAGCACCTGGAAACGGCTCTTCGTCGACCGCTTCGACGACATGAGCACCAAGGTCGTGCAGGTATTCGCGCAGACTATCGACAGGCCCCTGTTCTTCAGAGACTCAGACGGGAAACTGAAGGGGATGAACCTCGAGATACTGGGGGCGATGTCCTCAGCGCTCGGATATAGTCTGAATTTGACCGCGGAATGTGAGTAGTGCTTTGTGGACTTCCAGACACGCCCTTTCTCTCTTAATGGTCGGGGCGGTATTATTTCACTTATGGACATTAATTGCTTTCAACATAAAATATAGGTTTTTCTGTTGTATTATGATGTGATTTGAATGATTTTGAGGTTTATTTCCATCGCAAATGAATACTTATCCTTCCCCGGCAAATAATATACTGTATACAAAATTAATAAAATTACGACTTGTCAGAATACTGCACCCCCCTCTCCATAGCTAATACGGCAAAACTGTGTCAGTATATCATTTGCCGGGGAAGGATAAGTATTCATTTGCGATGGAAATAAACCTCAAAATCATGTAAATCACATCATAATACAACAGAAAAACCTATATTTTATGTTGAAAGCAATTAATGTCCATAAGTGAAATAATACCGTCGGGGCTTTTCGCCGTTAAGAAGAATCATGTCAAACTCTCATTCTGTTGGCTAGATTTCTTTTGGAATTCTCTCTCTCTCTCTCTCTCTCTCTCTCTCTCTCTCTCTCTCTCTCTCTCTCTCTATTATATATATATATATATATATATATATATATATATATATATATATATATATATATATATATATATATATATATATATATATATATATATATATATATATATATATATATATATATATATATATATATATATATATATATATATATATATATATATATATATATATATATATATATATATATATTAAATGTTTGTGTGTGTTTGTGTATAAGGTCTGAGAGCAATGTGAGCTATTGTACAAGAAGGACCAACGTTAACCCCTGTTGCTGTAGTTTTCGGAACCGAGTAGAAATACCACGGTTGCAATTGCACAACTCGAATCATCCCAACCAGAGAGAACTCGTTCATCCAAAAGCTTGCCTGAGTGTTTCATGGGATATATTTTTCCACACACGCTGGTCCTCCATAAGCTGAAAACTTCGTAAATAAGTTAATGACGTTAGCTACTTGTTCAGAAGTTATACGACCGTCCTTCAAGTGTCAGTAATACTGCTGCGAGGTTCTCCACCTGCTACGCAATTCAGACCCTTTTACTATCAATTTCCCTTTCAGCGCTGAATGACCTTATCATATGTCCCAGCGTTTAGCCTTTAGCCTAACGTCTGTATTCTATTCCATTCTGTTCTGTTTTGCGTTTTAATTTGAATACGCTGCTCAGCTTGTTTATATGTGTTCTGTCTCTTTCAGTTGAGCTGAGCTGGAATCAATTACTCGACCCTGTGAGGGAAGGCAAAAGCGAGATCTTCATCAATTTCGGTCTAATGACTCCGGAGAGGCTGCAAGAATTTCACATGACAGTTCCATATCTTCTGGAAGGGTCGGTGTTCATTTGCTGCGTTCTGTAGATCTCATTTAGACGAACACGTTCGAGTTACAAGGGTTATGCCCACTCTAGAGTGAAATATGTCGTAAACACGTCAGCAACTTGTCGCGCACACATCACGAACAGCCTGGATACCAGGCAACTGCTTACTAGTAGTCTTAACCAGTGGTTCGTAAAATTATCAAGCACTCCAGTATATGCCAAAGGTTCATTCTCCACTTACAGTCGTCAACTTGTTTTCAACCTATTTGTGACATGTATGTGATAAGTTGCGACATGTGGTTATGGCATGTAGAAGATAAGTTACTGACATGTTTATGACATGTATGTGATAAGTTGCAGACATTTATAACATGTATAAGATAAGTTGCCGACATCTTTATTACGTGTATACGATAAGTTGCCAACATGTTTATAACATGTATAATTTGCCGATGTGTGTTTCTTACATGTTTCACTGTAATGTGGTCACAACCTAGCATGACTTAAAATGACAAGGTTCTTCAACGTATCCAGTGAAAGTATTGATATAAAATCGCGTCATCACTATTTTTATTCGATCATTTGGCCTCTTTTGATACATTTTCAGGTATGGGATCATGCTTCAGGTTCCTCCACTTCTTCCCAGGTGGAAAAACATCTTGTATCCATTCGATTTATCCGTTTGGATCGCCACGGTCGTGTCAGCCCTCTCCACTTCGATCGCATACCATCTCCTCTATCGCGAGTACGAGAAGTCTCTCATCAACAATGCGATCTCCATTTTTCAGGTAGAGTCTTTCTTTTTACGCCAAGCACCAGGTATTAGCGTCTCATTACACAAAAAATGAAGTTACTGGCTATCAGAAAGTTACAGAACAGCTCAGACTAGAATCGAACTATCTTTTGTTGTCTAATGCCAGAAAAAATAAGGAAGTATCAAATTAGAAACTAAATGAACTTCAACATTGCTGAATCTCAGAGATATTAAATGCTGAAAGCAGCCTTGCTGAAGTCATGAGGTCGCTGAGATGATAAACCAGTCACCCTTCAGATCAGTGGAACGAGGGTTGAAATAGTACCAGCAGGTAAGATACAGTAAATCTGCAATTCTGTCTTTTGGTGATAAGGTAGACAGGAATGGGTAAGAACTGCCTTGGAGGCACTGAACTTGAAAAATTATGGAATGCTTAGAAAATCGGAAATTAAAAAGAAGAAAAAATAGGCTGGAGAATAATACTCTAAAGACTTGTAGAGACAGGGAAAGGAACAGATGTTGCTCCATCAAGACTGTCTGGTAATTTTGAAGGGATTTGATTGAATACTATTTTGAGTTTATAGATAGGAATTTCTTATCAGCGGAGTCTTATTCCCAGGGAGACATTCCAGTGTATATGAGATATTGTCGTCAACTCAGTCCTGGAGAGATGAACTCTGTAGAAATCTGCTAACATAAATTAACAAATTAGGGCAAAAATGTTCAACCACTGAAATATGTGGAAAAAGTTATAATTTTGGTTTTATTATTATTATTATTATTATTATTATTATTATTATTATTATTATTATTATTATTATTATTATTATTATTATTCAGGAGATAGACCCTATTCGTTTGGAACAAGCCTACAGGGGCCATTGACGTGAAATTCAAGCTTCCAAAGAATATGGTGTTCATTTGAAAGATTCAATAAACGGAGGTAACAGGAAAGACAGAAAGAAGAGATCAGGTAGTAGAAAAGAAAAAAAATAACATTTATAAATAAACAGGTAAAAGATGTAAGTAAAATACAAGAATTGCTTTATGGTAGTAATGCATTGCATCTTCGCTTGAACATTTGAGGTCCCAGTTGCCTAAAACCCTCAACATTTTACAGGGCCTGTTGTCACATTCGCCAGAAGTGATTCCTGAGCAGTGGCGTACCCGGCTGTTCCTTTTGCTGTGGTCTGTGTCGTCTTGGATTCTGAATATCAGCTACACGAGCAACCTGATTGCCGTTCTCACCATCCCAGTCTTTCCCAAGAAGATTGAGACGATGCAGGAACTGGCAGACAGTCATTACAGGTAAGCAACAGAAACGGGAATCTCTTGTCACGTTCCTCATGCGTAGAGCTTCTTTAGAACGGAATGGAATATAATATTTAGGCCAAAGGACAAGCACTGGGACCTATGAGGTTATTCAGCGCTGAAAAGGAAGTTGAGAATAAACAGGTTTTAAAGGTATAACAGGAGGAGAACCTCGCAGTCGCACGATGAAACATTGTTAGGAGAGGGTCGAGGAAAGAAAGATGGAAGAAAGAGGATAAGAACGGAGGTACAGTAAAAGGAATGAAAGGGGCGTCAGCTAGGGACTGAAGGGACGCTGCAGAGAACCTTAAGTAATGCCTATAGTGCACCGTGTGAATTGTAGTGATGGCATTATCCCTGCGGGCGTAGCTTCTTAAGAGGGTCTTTCATTCTGAAGAGGAACTAAAGAAGCAGATGATATGCAAGGGATAACTAACATCAGTGAAAAGGCTAGGGTGCTACAACTGAATCGCACAAGTCATAAAAGAAGTTAGGTACAGTGGTACTTAGGTTCCAACTTCTGTTTTGACCTGTGTGGTTCGGTTGGTAGTAGCCTTGCTTTTCACTTGAAAGGCCTGGGTTCAATCCCAATGTGAATCAGAAATTTGTATGTATGTATTACATCAACAGTCAAAGTCATGTCTCCCGCATTTATTCAAGACTTGGAATCATGTTACAATTTCCCTTCTTCCTTACACAGGCTTTGTGTGCTAGATTATGGGGACCCTGCTCCAGAAGCCTTGAAAACATCCGACCATCCAGTCCTAGCCAGCCTTGGACGCAAGTTAGACGAAGTGCCTCTGAATCACTCCTTCTTTTTCTGGGGCGGCATCGAACCCTGTGTTTACAAGGTGCTGAATGGCACCCACGCCCACTTCGACACTTACTCCTTCATCCAAGTCTTCTACCATATTCTCGGCCATGACTCTGTGACCTACAGAATGAAAGAAAGGCTTTATCCAGGGTACCTCGTGTTCCTGATCTATAAACATGCTCCCTGGCGGTTCAAGATCGACGTAGGAATACAGCGCTTGACAGAAGCAGGGCTCATTCAGAAATGGTACCAAGACACGATGGAAGAGTTCAACGACCACCACAGCGAGGTGGGGACATTTTTATTTCTAAATTGTGTTAGTTTGATGGAATTTTATCACTCCATGTCATGAAGCTTTCTGTGTGATACCTCGACGTTGTCGTTATCTTGTAGTCAGTAATATTATACGAAGATGCTGGACCTCATAGGTTAGGTTAGTTAGGCTAGTTTAGGTTAGGTAGGCTAGGCGAGGTTAGGTTAGGTTAGCTAGGCTAGGTCAAGTTGTGAACAGCCTTTTTTTTTTAATGGAATTTAAGAGCTTCCTCTCTCTCTTTTCAGGATAGGAGCATAGGTCAGCAGGCCTTTAAACTTTCTCACCTCCAGGGGCCTTTTTACATCCTCATGGGAGGAGTCTGCATCTCCGTGATGTGTTTTTGCAGTGAACACATTCTCCCGAGCGGAGCTCTGTTGTGAAAAAGAGAAGGGGAAATAGTTTGACTATCTTCATAAAAACTTGGTCAGTGGAGGGAACCCAGAACTTCTTTCTAGTATATTTCTGCTCTGAGGAATAAAGATAAACGTGGTCTTCTTTTCAGCGAGTCTCCCCAGTTGTTGCTCTGTTCATATTAAGATGTAATCTGTCCTGATGACAACAGAGGAAAGGAGTTTCAGTTACATTAACAAAAAATATTATGTACTTTGAAGTTTCAGGAAGAAAAGAAGTATAATTGTTGTCAGCAAAGGTTCTTTTCTTTCTTCCAGCTCATTTTACAATTACTGAGTATACTTCCTCAGGCCCTGATTATTTAGGTTTTCAAAACAATACAAATGAAATTGTGTCTGTCGAGCAATGTATTTCGTACAGAATTAAAATATATATTTACAGAGTGGTTTTGTTTTCATTGGAATGCCTTATGAATTTAGAACAGAAATTGTGGAAAAGTGTTTACTGTTTAAAGAGTAGGTTGCAAATATCTACCGGTTTTTTTTCCAGTACTGGGAGCTTTCTGTAGGTGATCCTAGGTAGGATCAAGAAAATTTTAAATATTCCCCAGGGGTTAATTTAGCGTTTGTCTGTAAACTGTTTTGATTTCATACTCTGTTGCTTAATTTTACCGATTGACAAACTAGCTGCGTAATTAGAAGGATATGAAAGAATCATACATTAGCTAAATATATTATTATTATTATTATTATTATTCAGAACATGAATCCTAATTATATGGAGCAAGCTCACAGGGCCACTGACTTGAAATTCAAGCTTCCAAACAATTGGCCATGGTGTTCATTTGAAGGGAGTTACAGAGGACATAAGATCAGTTCTACCAAAGTGCCTGCATCTGAAAAAACTCGGGCAGTTATTTTATTTATGGAAATATTATTTGCTTCAACATAATAGCTTGTTGAAAGATGATGGACGATTTGAGTAAACACTATCGCAATGAATATTATCTTCCTCGACAAATGATATGTTATATTAAATTTGATTTGTTAGAATACGCACTTCTTCCATATTAATAGGCAAACTGCAATCAGTAAACACAGTTTTCCCGCATTAGTCTATGGAGGGGTTGTGCAGTATCTGACAAGTCGTAATTTTATTAATTTGTATATATCATTTGTCGGGGAAGGATAAGTATTCATTCGTGATGGAAATAAACCCCAAAATCATTCAAATCACATCATAATACAAACAGAAAACCTCTATGTTTTATGTTGAAAGCAATTAATGTCCATAAGTAAAATAATACCAAAACCCGTTATGTATTCATGATTCGACATTGATAATTATCTCACAGCCAAAGGTCCGTATAATCCTCTACAAAAGTTCTGAGAAGTTCGAAAAATATTCTAGAAACGGTAAAAACATTGCGCTGAAAATTACTAGGGTGTAACTCACAAAGATATACCGCCTTCTATAAACAAAAAGAAAATACCATCTTCTCTCTCTCAGTCTTCCTGCTGGCATTTTTAATGCCTTTCTCAGGGTTTATCTAAAAATGGCGCCATTTTGACACGATAGTTTGCTGTCAGTTCACAACTTGGTGTCAAATAGAGTTACACATTATTGTGCAGCGTAATTCCGTGTTAAAAAAACGGAACTACACTTTATAAACTTATATAAACTCCACAAGTACGATTTTCACGTATATTTTCTTTGCGGACCATAAAAAAGTCTGTGTGCATAGTTTGCTGGAAACGAAGGTTGTTTCTTCGGGTATTTTGGACAATCCAACCGGTAGTTGTTTGACTGGGATGTGCAAAGTGTAATAGAACAATCGGTCTGTCCAGAGCTTGTTCATTTGGCGATCTGTGGACAAACTGTACCCTTGTAATCTTCCATTGGCAATTTAAAATACCTGTGAGTGAACAGAAGACGTGGAAATAGGCGAAGGATGCAGAAATATACTTAGGACCCTCTTACTAGAGAGCCCTAGGCCTATGTGGGAATCCATTAAAGACTTGTGAGAGATGGAGCCGTTGGTAAGTTCGATAATTAATTTGTATAACCACCTTTTTGCAATTTCAGTTATAATCTTGTTGTTAGAACCGGGAAAAGTTTAGTTTGAGATTACTAACGGTATTATTCACATGTTGAAAAACCGTTTTGTTGGTTAAGGTTTAGTGGAAATGGCGATGTACAACTTTGCACCAACATGTCGAAATTGTAATTGTGTATTATTTCCAGTAGAAGAAAATGGAAGTTAAATCAACACAATGGCAATATAATTAACCTCCGTTATCACAACCGGCAGTAAAAGTGCAAAATCGGAAAACCTCACGGCAATTTTGTTTTAAAAATATCCAAAAGTAGGCCAATTGACTAAGTCTAAGTTTAACCTGTGGTCTGTTTGAGTTTTCGGCAAAATCGGGTAAAATTGTCATTTACCTTCAACCAGAATATTCGAACTAATATACTTTAGGGATGTATAATAGTGAGTATCCTACTAAAGTAAATACACTGACTATCGATAAGTAATATTATACACCTGGGTTTAAAAAGCCGAGTCGAAAGTGCTATTTCTTTAGTTGGTTTGCTATTATAAACCAACTTCTTCACACAGGGTAGCCCTATAGGCCTGATATCTATTCTGGAAGATTCCTAAACTTATTAATTAAAAAAATATATATTTTATACCCGATGATAAACAGTGTTACAAGTCAATCACGATATCAGATCGTAATAATCGAGTAATAAAATTGCTTTTCATTGCCAAAATTTACGCGGGTGGGGACAATTTATTGCTCATCGTGTTTCACCAACGTAAGCCTGCGCCTAAACGGGATCTTTCCTAGATAGTGACCGCCAAGGGGTTTCGGGGATCGTTATCTAGGACTGATATTTCTTGGGGGTCATCTTTATATTATTTACAGTCTTTTGTTTATTTTTTTTCCGGTAATCCCCAACGAGCTTGTACTAAACACGCCGCAAAGGTGAATATATACCGGGTTAAAACCTTCGGGGGGTCACTATCTAGGAAAGATCCCTTAAATGCCATAGGCATTTAGACCTAGGATTAGCATAATTCAGAACTGAATGTGATATATAGTATATTATGAATTTCATTTGCATTTAGACCTAGGATTAGCATAATTAAGAACCGAATGCGATTATAGTATATTATGAATTTCATTTTGTTTATGCAGCAAGGAATGAAGGAAAATGCTATCGAATACTTTTTACGGGCGGACGTGCAACGTAATTCTAACAGAGGGAGTTTGACTGAACTGTGATGGTAGGCATAACAAAGACATCAGTTTTATAATGAAGCTAGACCTATGCCATGTATGTTAATCGAATCAATGAATATATGTAAATATTTACCCTTGAAAGAAGGAAAATTATTTGTTTACGATAGAATCAATTAAATAGCAAACAAGCATATACCCAAAAACCGCATTTTAAAATCTTTAGTCTATTATTTGAGCAAACCTGTATGTATTCTCACGAAGTGATTGTTAGGGTATAGGTCTATGGGATGTTCACGGAGCATAAGGCCATGCTGGTACAAGGCCAGCCCAATTGAATAAAGACGCGAGAGTTCTTCGAATCGTTAAATACATCAGAATGCGTCTCTAAAGAGAAGCACTTAACTTGAAGTGGCAACCATTGATCTGGCTTCCTCCCTGAACAGGTATAGTTGTTTCAAAACGTAAGATTTCTTGGAGAGTTGTTGTTTTTATCTGTTGTTTAATAGTCTTTTTAATAGTCTTTGACAATCTTCTATTGAATGTTTCATAAGAAATAAATCGTGTTTAGGAGTTTGTCAAGTTTTTTATACGTCTCTCTCTCTCTCTCCTCCAGTCATTACTGGTTTAGCTTCGTGTATGTCTGCAATTTTGTTACGGATTCAGAGCTTGTTTTGTAAACTAGAGCTGTAAATGTTATTCATAACAAACTGGCTTTGTTGTGTAGGAAATGCCTCTCGTGTCCTTTACAGTTCTCCGGATATCCTGAGCTGATAGGATATCCTTCGAGATTCATTGAAACATTTATTTAATTTCCTAAAGAATGACGAGAAAAGAATGGCTGCAGGTCCTTTGGTTATCTTTTGATGGGTTGTTGTGGCGTTTCTCAGTTATTTCATCTCCTTTTAGAGTTAACTTTAACTGGTTTGTCTTTGTTGTTTTTCATGGTTAGGCCTAACCGGGCTTTGGTCACGTGACCAGGCTCTCGGTTTCAGTTAGCTGCTTAGGATTTAAAATTGCGTCGGTGATCCTGCTTTCATTGAAAGCTATATGGTCCTTGCTGTTGAGACGGATGGAAGGATTAATTTTTCGAGGAGTTAACGCTGGTTTCTGAAAGACATTATTATTATTATTATTATTATTATTATTATTATTATTATTATTATTATTATTATAGTGTTAACTTGTTTTAAACTAGCCTAACTGGTGGAGGATTTTAAAAGTGTTTCAGGAGTTATTTGAAAGTAAACGTTGGATTGGAATGTAAAGTTTAGGCCGCAGACCAACCGCTGGGATGTACACTGTCATCCAGTGCTGAGAGGGATATTGAGGGGAATAAAAAGGTTTGAAAGGTGTAACAGGAGGAAAACCTCGCAGTTGCACTCTGAAGCAGTTGTTTGGTGAGGGCTGAGGAAAGTAAGATGGAAGAAAGAGAACATGAACAGAGGTACAGTAAAAGGAATGAAAGTTGTTGCAGCTAGGGGGCGAAGGGACGCTGCAAAGGGCCTAAAGTAATGTCTGCCTACAGTGCACCGCGTCAGGTGCACTGACGGCACTGTCTCCCTATGGGGATCTGGTCATATATATGGTATAACATACAGCAAGTGATTCAAGCAAAACAGAGATTTATGACGTATATGGCGGTTTGGTCATGTGGAGAAAAAGGGAGTTTAAACAAAATTAGGTTGTGAATGCCTACGTTGAAGAAAACTACTACAATAGCAGCCGCCATCGAGTCTCTGGCGTCTTCATTGTCGTGATCTAGCAACCTGACGATCGACAGTACGTCTGATTTTGCGAATAGTTTAAAATAAGTGGCTTAACGCATTAACCTGTACGTTGTCAGGACACAATAAAGAATCCTTCGGAGTCGTTCGTGTTGCTGTTTAGAAGCCAAAGGCAATTTTAAGCTGAAGAAGGTATATTTCTCTCTCTCTCAGATAGAATACCAAGGTAATAAGATATCTTCTTGACATCACCCGAAGGTCATTGTAAGGTGAGCGAATTACAACGATCTTAGGATACTTGAATTTATATTTGTGTTGTAACCTGATATACGGATTTAAAAATAACCACAGAGAATTTATATTATATATATATATATACATATATATATATATATATATATATATATATATATATACTATGTATTATATACTATATATATACATTGTATATATATATATATATATATATATATATATATATATATATATATATATATATATTATATATTTAAAGTCACAATGTCATCCTGGCTTTATCGAATTTCTCTCAGTCTTTTTAGATAAGCTTATCATTGCTTACTTTTACCTGACTGACTGTGACTGACCCGAGAGAGAGAGAGAGAGAGAGAGTTAATCAAGTATACCTTTGAAATCAGTGCCCAGAGTAATAGGCCTATGTAAAGGTATCCTTACATATGTTTGATTATTCTGAGGGCACGAGTCCAGTCATAATTGTGGGCGGAGTCCCATTCGTGTTGATGGGTGGCACCAGTGGGTCAGTGGGCGGGGCTTAATAGTAAGAATGTTGAAAGAAGTAGTCTAGCCGACAGTGTGGTGTGGACCCAAGTGAAAGGTAGAGCAGTGCGCGAGCGCTCTCCCAGCCATCGTCATTACGCGCGCTTTTGCTGGCGCCACTCGTCAGTAGTCTGTCCTGTCATGTCTGTCAGACCCTCTTGGTCATCGCAGTGTCGTGATTCAGAGCCTGACTCGCAAAGAACATGGCTCGCTCTGCTGTGTGTTTTGACTCGCTCAAGTGTTTATTTCCCGTTTTCGACATTTAAAACGCGTTCCCGTGTTACTTCCGCGCATGTGCCGTAGTCATTTCTCTCAATCACATTTATTTCAGGTCGTGGTGTCGTACAACGGATGGTAGTTTTTCAGAGAATGGACAGAGATGTGGGAAGAGTGAGTCGTCGTGTCGTACCAACGCGGTGATAATGAACTTTGGTGAAAGCTCGCATGATTAAATGTTACTTAACCTAACTAAGGAAAGCTGCTCTCTCTCTCTCTCTCTCTCTCTCTCTCTCTCTCTCTCTCTCCATTGACCGCGGGGTGTTCTTAGTTTCACTCCCTTGCCTGGGATTATGGACGTTTCATTAATGAGAGAGAGAGAGAGCGAGAGTCCATTAAATATTGTTATGCAGTCATTTTTAGAAAGCTGCTTAAGACATTTAGGCAGGTACATGCAATGAAAGATAATTGCCAAAGCGCTCTCTCTCTCTCTCTCTCTCTCTCTCTCTCTCTCTCTCTCTCTCTCAACGGTAAGCACGTGAGTCCGTGTTCTCTTAATACGTTAAATCTTTCCCCATGTGTGCCCGTGTGTTTTCGTAAGTATTTAAGCGTGGTTGTCAACGTGTTCCCAGCACGTGGCATCAACCTGTTGCATTTTGCAACCTGCAGAAAGAAGCGATGAGTCAAGAATTCTGATAGTTGAAATCTCTATTCCTATTTTTCCCCCCCAAGCGACAAAAAAAAAAAAATAAATAAAACGCGTGGTGATAAAACGTTTGTTGTTCCCATTCAGAAGAGACTGAAGAGATCTTAACTGTCAGTTTTGTACCACTGTCAGTGTTTGTGTGCGCGTTTGTGCGTGTTTGTGTGGGCGTGCGAGGCGGCGCTTTACCGGACCAGATCAAGATGAATGAAGATGAGATGCAATTGGCCCAGATGCTGGTCAAAATGGGAGGTCCCAGGACCCCGACGTCCAGACTCAAGGACAAAGTGCAAGGTTTCAGGTGAGCGGATGACTTTTTTTTTTTTTTAGCTTTTGACCCAGTTCGGTTTCGGTTGGAGAGATGGCGGTAGATAGCTGCAGTTTTTTTTTTTAAGGTCTGCCTGGAGTTTCTTCCAGTAGCGGTACTCAAGATTTTTTTTTATGTATCATACGTGTTTATATTCACGCGCTCATTAATTTTACGTATTTAATTATTGTGGTGTCATACGCCCCCGTAGGAGTGCTATAGTGCCGCCAGTGTACCTCACGCGGTGCACTGTAGGCATTATTTGAGGTTCTTTCCGGCGTCCCTTCGACCCCTTCCATTCCTGTTACTGTGCCTCCGTTCATATTTTCTCTCTTCCATGTTACTTTCCTCAACCCTCTCCTAACAATTGTTTCATGGTGTAACTGCGAGGTTTTTCTCCTGTTACACCTTTAAAACATTTCAATATCAATTTCCCTTTCTCTTGAATTACTCTGCTTTTTTTGTGTGATTTTGAGTGAAAATAGCCTGTCAAAATTTTGGGTTCTGGAGGTCGTTCTGTTTCCTTTACGACTCCAAACGAAAAACACGTTTAATCAGGACTCGGCATGTCCACTTGCATGACCCAAATTCCGCTTTTTTTTTTTTTTTTTCTTAAAATTTTAAAAATTATTTCCAAATGCTTTTGTATTGAAATTCGCTTTCAGTGAAAGATTATTATTATTATTATTATTATTATTATTATTATTATTATTATTATTATTATTATTATTCAGAAAATAAACCCCTTTTCGTATGAAATGAAGATAGCTTTCCATTGACTTGAAATTCAAGTTTCCAAGAAGAATATGGTGTTCATTTGAAAGAAATAACAGAAGGCAATAGGAAATACAAAAAAAAAAAAACAAAAAAAAAAAAGAGTTCATTTATTACAGAAAAAAGTAGATAAAGTATATAATAAACTACTGTAATAAATAAACAGATCTAAGTTTGAATAACATTAGTGAAATCCAAAGTGAATTATTTTAGGGTAGTAATGCGCTGCATCGTCGCATTACCTCAGAAGCCAAGAGGGAGGGGCGCCATTCTTGTTCACTCTCAAACAGGAATCCAGAAATCCATTATTCCCTAACAGACAAACATTTAAAGAAATAATCCTCTTCTCTTTGATTTTTACATTCATTACATTCTTTTTCCTTTCGTTTGTTTCTCTCGTTGCCTCGCTCTACGTCAGACATCCAGCTTCCATTCTCAAAATGATTAAATTTATGGGTTTTCGTGTTATAGACGGGCCGAATTTTTTTGGCCCCTGCCCTGCCCTGCCCGTTGAGAGGCTTGCCCATGCACATATATGGTACAATTGCTGTAAGTTTTTAAATTGTATATTATATATATATATATATATATATATATATATATATATATATATATATATCAATATATATGTATGTATGTATGTATATATATTTATATATACACATATACATACGATATATATATAAATATTGTGTATATATACGTATGTATATGTATGTATGTATGCGTATATCAATATAATATACATATATATATATATGTATGTATATATATACATATACATACGATATATATAAATATATTATATATGTATATATACGTATGTATATATCTATGTGTATGTATGTGTATATAAATGTAATATAAATGTATATATATATATATATATATATAGAGAGAGAGAGAGAGAGAGAGAGAGAGAGAGAGAGAGAGAGAGGAGAAATCCTAATCATACACAGAACGCGCAAAATATATGAATGGCCAGTAATAGAAGGGCGATGCGGAGAAACATCAATTTAGTATCTATACACTGTACACTAACTGCCGGGAATGATCTTTAATTATATGCGAGAGGTAATATTTGCATCGTGTGAGATTTTAACGAGCGAATAAATAAATACCTCATGTTTAATTCTAAGAGATGTTATTATTGGCACTGACGCTAAATATGAAGAAACGATTGCTTCAGGTTACGTAAGTGTTTCGCGTAAGGATTATTGGCAGAACTCTCGCGTGTGTGTGTGTGTGTGTGTGTATATATATGTATATATATATATATATATATATATATATATATATATATATATATATATATACATGCATATCATAATAACGAAAATAAGACATATATCATTGCACCCTTATCATTGCAATCTCGTTAGTATCAGATTCACTTTTGCTGGAAATAACTTAAACCCTTAGGGAATTAACCTATATATGATAAACGCTTTTGCTCTGACCAGGATTCTCATGCCACTGACCAAGTCACAGTCTATCCCAATTTCAACGCGAAGATGTCTTACACATTCATTAGGTCTTTGAATCCTGGTCTGGGTAGGAGAAGGTTGTTTGATGTGATGTTACAAAACTACGTGAGAGAATAAGGAACGGCTTTCGCTTCCTGTTAAGTGGAACATTGACTGAAATAACACCTGTAAAAGAGGGGATGGAGAACACACCATATCTTCTGGCGGGGAGAATGGAATTTGGGGAAGAGGTACGGAGCTTGGTCATTGATCAAACAGAACTCGTAGTGGCCCTCACGCGGTGCACTGTAGGCATTACTTAAGGTTCTTTACAGCATCCTTGCGGCCCGTTCATATTCTTTTCCTTCCATCTTACTTTCCTAACCCTTCTCCTAACAATTGTTTCAAAGTGCAATTGCGAAGTTTTTTCTCCTGTAGCACCTTTAAAGCCTTTTTACTCTGTTTCCTTTTCAGCGCTGAATGACCTTACAGGTCCCGGCGCTTGGCCTTTCGCCTGAATCTTATGTTCCATTAAAAACACGACTGATTAAGGCCGGTATATATGTAACTGATTAACGGGATGACGAAGGAGTTTTGCGTCAAGATACGTTTTACATAACTTGAGTGTCCAGAATATTGGCAGGATTGAGAGTTTCATCAATAAGACTCACAGAATGGGATAGAAAAGATTGATATTAGGCTGAAACTGTCCTAGAGGCTTTGATTTTGACCGAGTTTCAAGGTCCTTGTGCAATATCTAAAAAAAAAGTACGCGTCAGCGCACCTCACCTGGTGCATTGTAGGCATTACTTAAGGGTCTTTGCAGCGTCCCTTCGGCCCCTAGCTGCAACCCCTTTCATTCCTTTTACTGTGCCTGTGTTCGTATTCTCCTCTATCTTACTTTCCTTTATCCCGCTCGTAACAATTATGTCAACATTATTTTCAGCGCTGAATGACCTCATAGGGCCTAGCGCTTGGCCTTTGGCCTAAATTCCATGTTCCAATTCCAATTCCAACAGAACCTTAATGATACTTTTAAAAGAACCTCAACAACAGGATACCCAAAAGTCCTCAGGAGTGCTGGAAAAAGTTACCAGATCTTGAAAGCACAAGCAATGAACGTGGTGCACTGTAGGCATTATTACTTAAGAGTCTTTGCAGCGTCCCTTCGACCCCAAGCTGCGACCTCTTTCATTCCTTTTACCGTGCCTCCGTTCATATTCTCATTCTTCCATTTAACTTTCCACCCTCTCTAACAATCGTTTCACAGTGCAACTGCAAAATTCTCCTCCTGTTACACCTTTCAAACCCTCGTACTGTCAGTTTCCCTTTCAACGCCGAATGACCTCGTAGGTCCCAGCGCTTGGCCTCTTGCCTAAGTTCTATATTCCAATTCCAATCCACAAACAATTGAAGGGAGGAGGAGGAAGGAACTGGCACCAAAGAACACCCACCAGTCAATATCCCCCAAGTTCATTGCGAGACTTTAATGACGTCACGAAATTCACACCTGAACAGCATTTCAAATGACACCAGTACTGACGGACGTCATTATAACTCCGGCAGATGTTCTGAATCGTCAGAGACAATTAGCATGCTTCGAGCTGAACTGATTTTGCGGTGGTCTGAAAAGCCTCTTATCGAGTTGTTTGTTCATTCATTTATTCTCGTTGTGTTTTGATTTCGCGGACCTCAACTTAGCGGTCTGTGGTACTTACCAGCTTCCATATTATGATTATTTTTCCCTGCGCTACCATATTGAATATATTTCTTGAACATTCAAGTTAATTTATGTTAGGAACTATGTGAAATTGCTTTTAACCATAAAATATCTATAAATTATTCAAGCGCAGTCAGCACTGCCTTAAAATGGAAAACTGCAGTATCTGCAAAATTTTCGAAAAATTATATCTTAGTTTAACCAGACCACTGAGCTGATTAACAGCTCTCCTAGGGCTGGCCCGAAGGATTAGATTTATTTTTACGTGGCTGAGAACCAGGTGGTTACCTTAGCAACGGGACCGAAATTGAGATATTGCCACCTATTGGGCTCGCGAAACACTGATACACAAGTTGCTGCAGTTTTAGAATGATTCTTCAGTGCTGTATTTAGGAGGGGTTCCCATTTGCAGTATCTGCAAAATCAGCAGTAAGGCAAGACAAAACTGCAGTATCTACCATTTTTCTCAGTTTTGTATTTGTGCAGATACTGCAATCTTCCATTTTAGGGCAGTGTAATATAGAGTCCTTGATACTTAACGGACTATATTACTCGTACTTATCAGAGAGACCTGTTAAGTTGAGGTGCCACTGTACTATGTAGTTTTCTACTTCGCTAAACACGGTTTATTTAGCAAACCATCAGAATGACGCCGGACTTTGTTTAGCATTTTTGGCAATTTAAAAGAAATGTCGGATAGAACAAAACCAGTCGAATGGGATAAGGGAGGGAAACCCCGTAAGGAATGGTGGGGGGGTTAGCACCGTCAGTGCACTGCAGGCATTACTAAAGGTTCATTGCAGCGTCTCTTCGGCCCCCTAGCTACAACTCTTTTCATTCCGAGGTCTTCCTCCTGTTACACCTTTCAAACCTTCCTGCTCTCAATTTCCCTTTCAGCGCTGAATGACCTCATCATAGGTCCCAGCGCTTGGCCTTTGGACTGAATTTGATATTCCAGTTCCAGTTCTTAAGATAGGGAAAGAAACAATATGAGATTCAGGAGGCAAATGTAAAGTAGGGAAGACTACTAAGTGACCTTCTTCCTGTATTTAAAGATGTATTTAAACTGTTAAAGTTTAAATGATATTATATGAAACGAAGATTTGCTGTGTTCTGTATATTTATTAATTCTACGAATTTGTGCTATAACTTTGAGGAACTCTCCTCATGCTTGTCAGAGGAACTCTTTTCATTTACTTGCAAATGCTATCCGAGAGAGAGAGAGAGAAAGAGAGAATCATTGTAAAATTTGACTTAAAATGAATTCACCTTACTAGATTTTCCATAATAAGTCAAAGACGTCAGTGGTAAATGAAAGAGAGAGAGAGAGAGAGAGAGAGAGAGAGAGAGAGAGAGAGAGAGAGAGAGATGTACACATTAGGTTAGATGAAAATCAAAGACGTCAGTGGTGAATGTGTGTGTGAGAGAGAGAGAGAGAGAGAGAGAGAGAGAGAGAGAGAGAGAGAGAGAGAGAGAGAAAGATGAAAAGTTTACAAAATTTTTAGTTAAAAGTCAAAGGTGTCAGTTTTAAATGAATGAATTAATGAGAGAGAGAGAGAGAGATAAAAGGGTTATTAGGTTTTTTGCATAGTAAGTCAAAGACGTCAGTGGTAAATGTGTGTGTGTGTGTGTGTGTGTGTGTGAGAGAGAGAGAGAGAGAGAGAGAGAGAGAGAGAGAGAAAGATGAAAAGTTTACCAAATTTTTAGTTAAAAGTCAAAGGTGTCAGTTTTAAATGAAGGAATGAATGAGAGAGAGAGAGAAAGGTTACTTGGTTTTTATATAGTAAGTCAAAGGCGTCAGTGGTAAACGAGAGAGAGCTATATAAAAAGGCTACTAGGATGTTACATAGTAAGTTAAAGACGTCAGTGGTAAATGTGTGAGAGAGAGAAAAAAAAGAGAGAGAGAAAGATGAAAGTTTACCAAGTATTTACCTAAAAATCAAAGGTATCAGTTTTTAATGAATGAGAGAGAGAGAGAGATGAAAAGTTTACCAAATTTTTACTTACAAGTGTCAGTTTTAAATGAATGAATGAATGAAAGAGAGAGAGAAAACGTGCTTGGCTGGATTCATAGCAATCTCGTGGGGTGAAATCTAAGAGCGCAGAGATGCTCTCTCATGCGTTGAATTATAAAGACTTTAGGAATACAGTGGGAGGAGGGGGTTCGTTTTGTGTTGGGGATTGAAGGGAGGGGGAAGGGGGGTCGGGTGGAGGGGGTAGGTAAAAATGAGGAAAAGCAATTGCCTGTAACAAATTAAACTCCTATTTTCTTTCAGGGAAAAGTTGGATTTTGGGCGACCATGATTCTCACAGACTTTTTTGTTTTTATTCTCATAGATTTTGTTTTTCATTCTCGTAGATTTTTTCATTCTCGTAGATTTCTTTCATTCTCATGGAGTTTTGATTCTCATCGATTTTTTTTTTATTGTTTTAGATTTTTCTTTTTATTCCCACAGATTTTTTATTCACACATTTTTTAATTCTCATCGATTTTTTTATTTCCATAGATTTTTTGTTTTGATTCACATAGATTT
>NC_089748.1:46591097-46598597 GCF_040412425.1 Macrobrachium rosenbergii
ATTAGGAAAAATTAAATAAATCCTATTGTCTGTAGACATACAGATGAATGTAAAGTGTTTATAATTATAAGTACCGTTCATAGCTTCTTGAAGAGGAATAAATTAAGCGAGGATAAAGGTTATTTTTTGTAGAAAGACGGGCAAATTCTGTATAGAGACATTAAAAAGTGTATGCAAAGAGAAACAGGTGGCGCCCATTTGTAAAAAAGAGGTAAACGGTCTGTGCAGATGAGGATGCTGTGCAGTTAGAACCTCAAAAGTTCAGGCGAAGATGCAATGCATTACTAGCCTGAAACAATCCACTGCGTATTTAAGTAATTTATTTATGTTTTTTTCTGTTCATTTATTATTAATTTATCCTTTTTACTTTCCTAGTCTCTTTTCTGATCTCTTCTTTCTGTACGTATTAGTATCTCCTGTAACTTCTGTCAAATGAACATTGCATTCTATGGAAGTTTGAATTTCAAGTAAATGCCCCCTGTGGTAGGCTTGATCCATACGAATAGGGTTTATCTTCTGAATAATAATAATAATAATAATAATAATAATAATAATAATAATAATAATAATAATAATAATAATAATGTCTTTTGTAACTTCTTTCAAATGAACACCACATTCTTTAGGAGATTGAATTTCAAGTCAGTGGCCGCTGTGGGCTTGATCCATACGAATAGGGTTTATCTTCTGAATAATAATAATAATAATAATAATAATAATAATAATAATGATAATAATAATAATAATGATAATAATAAGTGAAGACTACTTTGGATCACTCCCATTTTCACCAGTAACGTTTGGAGAATTTTTAAGTTGACGTCTGACTGATTGTAGTGTGGGCCACCAGGTGGCTTCCCAAACCTTGGTTTTTGTGCCATGTAAAGCAAATACCTTAACCCGTGAAAGGAATCACATTGAACTGATTAGCCGAGGTATATTGAAAGGTTTTAGTCACTTACATTA
The DNA here is from genome assembly GCF_040412425.1 of Macrobrachium rosenbergii. NCBI lineage: Eukaryota > Metazoa > Arthropoda > Malacostraca > Decapoda > Palaemonidae > Macrobrachium > Macrobrachium rosenbergii. Next base: position 46,592,064 of record NC_089748.1, read on the forward strand.
TTAGATTAATGTGTAAACTGGTAATGTATGTTCGTTCATTCATTTTTATGGGCTTAGGGTTACACAATGGTTGGGAAACGAGCAGTTGTCACATGCAACCTGCGGTACGTAGATTAACAATGAAATGTATTAATACTTAAGGCACGCGTTTCACATGATGTTAGCATTGTATGCAAGGCTTTACTTACGTCCCTGTGTGTGTGTGTGAGTGTTTGTGTTTGTGTGAAGTCGATGAAACAGTAGAGTTTATTTCTGATTTTTTTTTTTTTTTTTTAGGATTATGCACCTTTACCGTTATATTTGTGCGGTTCGTGACAATTCTGTTAGCAGTTTTTTTTCGTGTGTTTATTTTCGTTTATTCTTTTCTCAAGTACTTTACAATTATCCTCTTCCCTTGGAAGTTTTTTCTATATTGTTTATTTTTAGGATGTTCCAGTTGAGAATCCTCATTCGTTGATTAAAAAATATAGTAATGATTGGCGGATTCAGCGCCGTTTAATAGATAGAACCCTCCATTTAATAGATAGAAACCTCTCACCCTTCCCCTATTCTTGCCCCCTCCCTGCCTCCCCCACTTTTCCAAGAAGTAGGTGGGAAAATCCAACACTTGAATGTTCGGTTTATTTCTTTCTATATACAACAGGAATACTTTTATTTCTTAGCTTGATATAATAGAAACTTTTTTTCCCCGCAGGCGGTGTTCATTTGGAACTTGATAAATAAACTTTTTCATTTCTTTATTTTTCCAGGTTAGTTTTCGCTTGCGAAAGAGAGAAAGAAGGAGGGTGGATACGGGGTAAGTAAATGAATAAGTCAGTCTATATTAAGCTCTGGAAATTTTTTTTTTAGGGTTTTTACGTTGGAAATGAATGAACCTACATGATGCTCGTACAGAATAAGTTTTGCTCTTTTTGTTTCTATTATAAATTTCTGTCGTTGGGGGAAAGGATGAAGTGAAAGGCTAAACTTTTATCGGTGAAATGCTAAACTTTCATCGGTGAAAGGCTAAACTTTTATCTGTGAAAGGCTAAACTTTTATCTTGTAAAAGGCTAAGCTCTTATCTACGAAAGGCTGAACTTTTAATCGTGAGAGGCTAAATTTTCATCTGAAAGGCTAAACTTTTGTATGTGAAAGGCTAAACTTTTATCTGTGAAAGGCTAAACTTTTGTATGTGAGAGGCCAAACGTTTATGTGTGAAAGGCTAAACTTTTATCTGTGAAAGGCTAATACAGGTGACAAAATTTACAGGCGACTCTGTATGAAACTTGCAGAAAAGACTGGCTGTTGCTAGGGCCAAGTTTATAAGTTTTTGACGGTTAAGATTAGGAAAAAAACAAGTTCTAAGATTCTTTAATGGTTCGTGGCGTATAATTCGCTCACGCTACAGTCTCTCAACTTTATTTATATTTTTGTTTTTAATGATAAACATTCTGATTTATGAAAATGAGTACTTAGCGGGCCGGGGATGTGAATTGTACGAACTTATGGGTGATTTGTGTATTTTTAAAAATTAATCTGTTATAATACACACTCACACTGACACGACTATAGTTATTAGTAAATAAATTTTGACTCTGATGCTCCATTAACAGAAGGTATCTTTCGCATGGCCTAAGTGAATTTAGAAGGATTAAGTCATTTCATGGGTTGTATCGTGTGCTGTGAATGTTTATTTGGGATGTTTTCTAGATAGTGACCCCTAACAAAATTCGGGGGTCGTTATCTAGGACTGATATTTCTTGGGGGCCATTATCTTAATGATATTGATAGTCTTTTGATTATGTTTTTACGTTAGCCTAATCCCCAACGGGCTTGTACTAAACACGCCGCAAAGGTAGTGCCGTCAGTGCACCTCATGCGGTGCACTGTAGGCATTACTGAAGGTTCTTTGCAGCGTGCCTTCGGCCCCTAGCTGCAACCCCTTTCGTTCCTTTTGCTGTACCTCATTTCATATTCTCTTTCTTCAGTCTCACTTTCCACCTCCTCCTAACAATTGATTCATAGTGCGACTGCTTTGAGGTTTTCCTCCTGTTCAAACATTTTACTGTCAATTTCCGTTTCAGCGCTGAATGACCTCATAGGTCCCAGTGTTTGGCCTCTGGCCTAAATTCTATAATCAGTTCAGTTCCTTGGGGGTTTCTGTCTGGGAAAGATCCATTATATTTGTTTTTCGGTCAGATAAAGAATTAGGCCTCAGACGAAATAGGCCATACCTAGGCGCGATGTTTTGCAAGCGGTGTATACGCCAGTATCTGGCGTTGCTCAATTCTTAATGCTTGGGTGTTGGCCTTGCCCAGATTTGACGTAGAAGGCCACACTTCATTAGGTTTCAAAATTTACACGACTTTCTTCTTTTAAGTAAGTTTTTTCTCAATATTAATTAGGATTTTTATTGAATAGTGGTTACTCGTGTTCAGAAAATATTGAATTCTTGACGAGTTACGCAAGTACATCACTTTCTGATAAGCAAGTTTTTTTTTACATTAGTCAGGATTGTTATTAGATACTGGTTACTTATATTAAGAAGATTATGAATTATTGCCCAGTGAAGTTGAGCAATTACCTTGTTAATAAGTTAATAAGTTTGTTTATTCTTAGCAACGGCACACGTGTTCAAGAAAACTGAGAAATTTGCGAAGTCACTGATAGTTGCAATATATTTTTTACTTCCCATTTTTAAGCGGAATATTTCATATTCTTACGAAGACAAAAATTAAGGCGAGTTTGATAAAATGGGGCTTGGAAGCCATGCTCAATAGTGTTATAATCTCCGAAACTTGGCCTGGTAGAATGATCATCAAATCTACATTTCTTTTTCTGTGTGTGTGTGTTTGATTCGTAAATGATCGTCCTAAAATGATTACTATATTTGCCAATGGTTTTTCACGTCGTTTTGTCAAAATATATACTAACTTAAAAACTTGCTATCGTCTTACATACCTGTACAAATTCACGAGGTCGCTCACCGAGATGAATGTTCATAATTTCAAAGAAATGTTTTTGACATTTAGGAGAGAAAGAGAAATTAGCCTTCCCATTACCAAGAGGAGGTAATGCTTTCGCCTGAGTCACTGTGTGTGTACGAGACAGAGAGAGAGAGAGAGAGAGAGAGAGAGAGAGAGAGAGAGAGAGAGAGAGAGAGAGAGAGCTGTAGAAGTTCCCAAGTCTGTTAATTGGTCACACGGGTAAACACTTTAGTGTTTGCACCTCTCTCTCTCTCTCTCTCTCTCTCTCTCTCCTAGAGCACATTTGTTACCCATCACGCACTCATCAGATTAAAAACGTACCCTGGTGCGACTGTGACATATACAAAGACATTTACCGCATTCCTTTATAGCCGGAGAATGTTTTTTCTTTTTCTCTTTTTTACATGTCGCGAAGAAAGCTGAATGAAAAAAAAAACACCTTAACAATGGCCTCCGGAGAATGTTAAGTAGGTGTTTATGGCGATGACGAGACTCCCAATAAAAGAGACACGGTAATCTACGCTCGCGAGACTGAGATTTGATGTTCGCATTCATTGTGGGTGCACCGTTTAGAGCCCTGGGACGCTGTTACGTAAGTCCTCTCCGACGGGTCAAGAAGAGTGGCCCGTCCTAAGTCGACTTTCCAGGAGCCTCCCACTTTCCAGGGGAACCTAGCACTTTCCATGGGAACCTAGCACTTTCCAGGAGAACCTCGCACTTTCCAGGGGAACCTCGCACTTTTTTAGGGTGAATTTCACACTATAAGGGAATCTCACACTTTCCAAGGGACTCTTACACTTTCCAAGGGAACCTCGCACGCTCCAGGGGAACCTCGCACTTTCCAGGGGAACCCCGCACTTTCCAGGGGAACCTCGCACACTCCAGGGGAACCTAGCACTTTCCAGGGGAACGTCGCACTTTCCAGGGGAACCTCGCACTTTCCAGGGGAACCTCGCACTTTTTAGGGGGAATTTCACACTTATAGGGGAACCTTGCATTTTCCAGGGGAATCTCACACATTCCAGGTAAACCTCTCACTTTCCAGGGGTTCCTCGCGCTTTCCAGAGGAACCTAGCACTTTTCAGGGGGAACCTTGCACTTTCCATGGGAACCTGGCACTTTCCAGGGGAACCTAGCACTTTCCAGGGGGAACCTCGCACTTTCCATTGGAACCTCGCACTTTCCATGGGAACCTCTCACTTTTCAGGGAACCTTGCACTTTCCATGGGAACCTTGCACTTTCCGTGGGAACCTCGCATTTTCCAGTGGAACCTCGCACTTTTTTAGGGGGAATTTACTCTTTCCATGGGAACCTCGCACTTTCCTTGGGAACCTTGTACTTTCCAGGGGAACCTCGTACGTACATATATACATACATATATTACATAATTGTTTAGTACGGTATATATCCCCTTTCACTAGAGGCAGGTGGTTTTAATGGTAGTTGAAAAAACGTCGTCTGGAAGCCTCATGGTATACAATGACCACCCAAGTTGCGGTTTCCAGGCAAGAAGACACACACGGAGAGAGAGAGAGAGAGAGAGAGAGAGAGAGAGAGAGAGAGAGAGAGAGAGAGAGAGAATCTTATTAATATTTATTTCAGTCTATAATATACGCCATAGACATTAGTGTCCTAAACAGAAAAATTAGTGGAGAGAGAGAGAGAGAGAGAGAGAGAGAGAGAGAGAGAGAGAGATATTCGTGAACTTATTTCTCCATTTATTTGCAGAACTGCGTAAAAAACACTCTTAGCATTGTACTGAGGAAGCTAAAAACTGGTCACTTTTCTCAGAGGGTTAATATACATTGTACAATATTCTGTTTCTGTATCTTCCATTCGATAAGTTTTGGCTTACCTCGAATACCTAAATCATTTACAGTTCCACGTTATTTGCCTGTTTGTCAGTCTCTATCTACCTGTATCCTCAGCCTGTATCTACCTTTATCTACCGGTATCCCCAGTCTGTATCTACACGTATCTACCTGTATCCTCAGTTTGTATCTACCTGTATCTTCAGTCTGTATCTACCTGTATCGTCAGTCTGTATCCACCTGTATCTATCTGTATCGTCAGTCTGTATCTACCTATATCTACTGTATCTACCTGTCTCCTCAGTCTGTATCTACCTGTATCCTCAGTCCGTAGCTACCTGTATCCTCAGTCTGTAACTACCCCTATCTACCTGTATCCTTAGTCTGTATCTACCTGTATCCTCAGTCTGTAGCTACCTGTATCTACCTGTCTCCTCAGTCTGTATCTACCTGTATCCTCAGTCTGTTGCTACCTGTAGCTACATGTATCCTCAGTCTGTAGCTACCTGTATCCTCAGCCTGTAGCTACCTGTATCCTCTGTCTGTACCCACCTGTATCCTCAGTCTGTACCTACCTGCACCTACCTTGCTACGCCTCCTTGTGACGGCCACCTAAGACGCAGTCTAGAGCGTTTAGCAGAATCTTGCAAAACCTTTGACCTAAAAGTTAGAATTTTTTTGTTTTTGTTTTTATAGAGATCGGCCGGAGATTGATGGTGATCTCTCTCTCCCATTGATTTCGAGGTCAGAGGTCAAAAGAGCAAGGTTGGGGCGATGTTTTTCTTTTTTCTACTGTTTTGTTTTTTCCTTTCTTCGTTGAAATACATTCCAGAGTATTACAAGCAGCAGCAGTAGTTTAGGGCGGGGTGCTGGGTCTCTTGCAGTTCATAGGCCAAGGATGCGATTACCGACTTATTCCTCTCTCTCTCTCTCTCTCTCTCTCTCTCTCTCTCTCTCTCTCTCTCTCTCTCTCTCTCTCTCTCTCTCACGTTCCAGAATCCCCCACTGCGTCTTCAACAACAAATAGACACCTTCTTAAACCAAGTGCCGACACTCGTCAACTTTTCACGATTACACGATGCATATATTTTTTTAAATTGATGTATTTTATAATTTTATTCATTTGCTCAGTTTGTATGTTGATATATTTAATATTTCGTATGGTGTTTCATTAAGTTCTTCGAGCAGTAAAAATTTTCAAGTTATGTAAGTAAAACATACAGACACACTTATAATATATACTGTATATATATATATATATATATATATATATATATATATATATATATATATATAGTATATACATACATATATGTATATATATAGATATATATATATATATATATATATATATATATATATATATATATACATATATATATATATATATATATATATATATATATATATATATATATATATATATATATATATATACATATGTGTGTGTGTGTTTTTCAAGATTTCATTTTGCAAGTCGAAGCCAGTTATGAAGAAATATTACGATAAATTACTTTTACTACGCTTCCTTAACTCCCCTGCGTATATCGTTAAGTGCCAGAATGACATTTTTCTCAGATCCCTCTGCGGATTACAGTGGAGGGTCTGCGGTTCCCAGGTTGTCCGTCCATGAATATATTAAGCTTTATTAGTGACGGTGGGTGAGATCGCACTAAAACCTCATAATTGAGGCATTCCCTTTTTAGTTTTCTGAAAAGAAAACTGCTGTGACGGCTTTGTCTGTCCGTCCTCATT
>NC_089748.1:46613597-46616097 GCF_040412425.1 Macrobrachium rosenbergii
GGCTGACACCCACTGATTATGGTAATGCGCACGAGTCTGGTTTGGGAATCCTGATTTTATGCGCGCTCTGCTGATGACGTGTTCTCTGATGAAAATATTTCCTTAAATGGAATGCAGAGAAATATTTACGAACAGACACACTTGCCTAATCATTCTTCATGCATTGACGGGAGACGCTTATTGAATATATGCTGTGTATTATCAGTAGTATTTATAATTAGTATTTATAAATGCTTGGTATTATCAATAGTATTTATAATTGAATATTTATAGATAGTATTTATAATTAAATATTTATAGATAGTATTTATAATTAAATATTTATATAGTATTTATAATTTATTTATATAATTTTTATCGTTAAAATATTTCTGGGAAGCGACTGTCTTTTGCTAAATTTATCCTTCGTTCATTAACCAAACAAAATATCTCGAAGCGTTTTGTTAATATTTGAATCACTTGCATTTTTAAAATGATAGGTCATCAAAGAAACAATGAAGACATCCTGCGCATACCTCTTCCCCTTCCCCCCGCCCTCCCCCGCCCTCACCTCCTCACTGTCCTCCTAGGGTTATCAGGACCAGTGGTGGGGTTAGGTCAAAGGTGCTGTGTACCTGTTCACGAGGGGCATGCTGGATACCCCGCTAAGCATACAGTATAAATTTACAGGTATCGTGTCACAAGCATATATATATATATATATATATATATATATATATATATATATATATATATATATATATATATTATTTATATATATATATATATATATATTATAATATATATATATATATATATATATATATATATATATATATATATATATTTATATATATATATATATATATATATATATATATATATGTATATATATATATATATATATATATATATATTTATATTTATATATATTTATATATATATATATACTATATATATATATATATATATATATATATATATATTTATATATATAATATATATATATAAATATATATATATATATATATATATATATATATATATATATATATATATATCTCCCAAACAATCATGTGGTCAGTCATTGCTAGTCTTTTTTTTATTCCTTCCTAGTCGTCTTTACAAGGAAAGTCACATTTCAATGAGAAATGATTCTTCATTCGTTTGTGCAAAAAAAAAAAAAAAACCTGCGTCAAATGAAATTGCTCTCACACGTGCAAAAAAGAGTCTCATTCTCGCCAAACCTGAGTGAGCAGAGAGAGAGAGAGAGAGAGAGAGAGAGAGAGCTACTGTCTTGCTTGTTTTTTTTTTTTCCTTCCACTATTCAGAACCTGACTTCAGTGCAGGTTCCTCTTGCCGAATGTCATCCAAGCGATAAGGGTAAACGGTGGCTTCACTTACGCATCATTTTATATTACAAAAAAAAAAAAAAGTGGACATCAGATGCTTTGGGGGTAATGAGGAAGGACGAGCAGACAAGTTTTATTACTTTTTTTTTTATTTTCAGTCCGAGATTGCCAATTAGACTTCCTGTATCCTTACTCCTGATCTCATGGTGCCATGACATTCATTCTCTGGTCCACTCCGGAGTGCAGATGTTGGGTACAGATAAGCCGATGCGACGACATTTTTGATGTTGCATTGGCTAAGAGAAGATCCATTGACCTTCTGAAGTTCTAATCTAGTTATTTGTTAGTTCGTCGATTTATTTCTTCTTTTCTAATAATTGATCTCTTCTTTTATGTATGTCCTATCACCTTCAGTTACTTCTTTCAAATGAACACCATAATATTCTCTGGAAGCTTGGATTTCACGTCAGTGGCTGGAAGCTTGGATTTCACGTCAGTGGCCCCTGTGGTGGGCTTGTTCCTTATGAATAGGGCTCATCTTCTGATTAATAATAATAATAATAATAATAATAATAATAATAATAATAATAATAATAATAATAATTTCTTTCAAATGAACACCATATTCTTTAGAAGTTTGAGTATCGAGTCAATGGTCCCTGTGGTGGGCTCGTTCCACATGAAAAGTGTTCATCTCCTTAATATTGGTATTAGGACAATAACAATAGATTCTAAATTTTATAGCTCTGAGATAGATAGAACTGAAAACCAGTAGCTACAGAGATCATTAAGTTTTCGTTTTTGTTAATCTTCAAAAAAAGCAGAACTGGTGAGCTTCTCTATAAACTGGCTGGATCGGGTAAGCTGTTTGGCCTTATCGCAGGCTTTTCCAGTTCTGACGGTGTCATGGGCCTTTTACCAATGACCAAAAGAACAGATACAACAACAAAATCAACACTAGTAACGTATTTAACATTTTACAACCGCGTGTGAAATTCCGCAATCCGTGTTTTGTTGGTTTCTTCAAAATTTTGGGTCAGTTTAGTCGAAGACGATGTTAAAAAATATTGTCAGTAATTTACCCTTAGATATGTGACCGTTTGAAGGTGTTCTTCATTGACGTTCCCGAGTTGTCAAGGCGAGGTTCAGGTTGCAAATATTGTCACTGA
>NC_089748.1:46621097-46623597 GCF_040412425.1 Macrobrachium rosenbergii
ACGCAACCAGGGGCAGCAATAGAACGCAGCCAAGGGAATCAGTAGAATACAACCAGGGGCAGCAGTAGAACACAACCAGGGGCAGCAATAGAACACAACCAGGGGCAGCAATAGAGCGCAACCAGAGGGAGCAATAGCACACAACCAGAGGAAGCAATAGAACGCAACCAGAGGAAACAACAGAATGCAACCACAGGCAGAAGCAGCATCAAGCACACAAGACTAGAACGCAACCAGGGGTAGCAATAGAATGCGACCAGAGAGGCCAGAGAACGCAAACAAGGGGCGGCAATAGAACGCAGCCAGGGGCAGCAATAGAATGCGACAAAGGGCAGTGATAGAACGCAACCAGAGGAAGCAATAGAACGCAACCAGAGAAGCCAGAGAGCGCAACTAAAGGGGGGGCAGCAATAGAACGCAACCAGGGGCAGCAACAGAATGCGACAAAGGGCAGTGATAGAACGCAGCCAGAGGAAGCAGTAGAACGCAACCAGAGAAGCCAGAGAACGCAACTAAAGGGGGGGCAGCAATAGAACGCAACCAGGGGCAGCAACAGAATGCGACAAAGGGCAGTGATAGAACGCAACCAGAGGAAGCAACAGAACGCAACCGAAGGAAACAATAGAACGCAACCAGAGGCAGCAGTAACGGCAGCATCGCGAACGGAACAGAACGCAGCCTACCAGTCCTGGTCCGTTTCGGTCGGCCGAAGGGGAGGCGGGAGGAAAAAGTATAAAACTTTTAAAAGCCCATAAAGATGCGGTAAAGTACTGTTGTAGAGTGTGAGACTGGTCAGCGATTATTATTCATGCATGGCCGCTTCTGCTAAGCGACGCTTCTCTCCCGCCCTCATCTTGCGAACTTTCATGACCGGTTAGACGGGGCGCCCCGGCCAGAATTTACACACTCGGTTCTGCAACCCTAGCTTTTATTTTTCTTTTTTTTGCTTCGTGTGTATCTGTCTATCTATCTATCTGTCTGTATATGTGTATTTATATATATATATATTATACACACATATATATATATATATATATATATATATATATATATATATATATATATATATATATATATTTATATATATTGCTAGGATACCTTGTCTCTCTAACTGATGATTGTTTTATTTGTCTCGTGAAAAGTGAATATGTCTGTATCACAGTTTTGGGAAGCGTTATACATTGCACCGTGCGTGATTGCAACTCTGGATCAACAAAGCTTAGTCATTGTTTGAAAATATATATATATATATATATATATATATATATATATATATATATATATATATATATATATATATATATATATATATTAACTTTATCACATACGCAATTGTTCTGTGCATTAGTAGAATTACTAATAGGATCTCATTCAAACTGATGGTATCTAATGGAGTATTATTCAGAAAAAGTTTATTTTTTTGAATAAATACTCCATTAGATACCATCAAGGTCCTTTGAAGTTATATATATATATATATATATATATATATATATATATATATAACATATATATATGTGTGTGTATATATTAAAGAGAATTGCTAAAGTTTTATCAAAGCTGCTCTTGGATTTAAACTGCGTGGACTTCAGCACACGTCTTTACGATTTGTCTAGATAATGCGCGGCTCATTGCACGTAAATTGATGAGCTCTGCGAGATAGAAGCCCCTTTTGAAAGATAACTCGAGTGTGGGGAATCATTTATTCTCTTTGATTATTGTTTATATATTGACTTACAATCCTCTACCATTTGTCTGGAATATTCTGAGGTATTTTTCGCTTGGGGTAATATTTTATAATTACACCACAAAAGCTGAAGACTAATTTCTCGTTCAAGAGATTTATCTGCGGTGTTTAATCACTTATTATTATAATTTTTTTGTTTAGAGTCTTCATCAGAAATAAAAGCGTCTGTTATTTTTCATCTTATTTTCATATATATAAGCGTTTCATTATCGAATGAAGAAATGGAATTTTTCCGTGTTGAAAATGATTCGCTTTAAAATAATGAATTTTCAATCATTTATCCTTCTTCAACAAAAACCATCATTTTCTCTCTCTCTCTCTCTCTCTCTCTCTCTCTCTCTCTCTCTCTCTCTCTCTCTCTCTCTCTCTCTACAGCTCACTCATCAGGAGGGGCCTATAAATGGGATTGTTGTTGGTCGCATCTAGGGTGTGAGAGAGAAAGAAAGAAGAAGAAGAAGAAAGAAGAAGAGAAGAAGAGTAAAATATCTTTCTGAGTGTTTCACCTCAAGTGGGGTAGTGCCTCGTCAGAACCCTCCATTTGATGGTACACGTTTTTGACGGCGTAATGAATACAGACACACGTCTAGGGATCTCTCTCTCTCTCTCTCTCTCTCTCTCTCTCTCTCTCTCTCTCTCTCTCTCTCTCTCTCTCTCTCTCCACACCCTAGATGCGACCCACAACAGACAACTAACAACTAGGTACCTAATTCAGTGCTTAAGGCCAACAGAAGCACAATGGATATTCTCTCTCTC
>NC_089748.1:46626097-46666097 GCF_040412425.1 Macrobrachium rosenbergii
ATATATATGTATATATACATGTATGTATATATATACAGTACATGCACTCACAAAGGACGATCCACCCACAACACTTAAATCAGCGGAATTATGGCTTCGGCTTACAATGCATTCTCTTTCTCCCTTTGATTTAAGCATGATTAGCGTCAGAGTAAATCCATGGGCACCAGCGTGTGGCCAAATGCAATAATTCGATTTTGCAACGTTGCAAAGGCATCAGGGCCGCATTTGGTATAATCAACAAACGCGCGATGAATTTTCGAGAGTTTTCAAAGCTCTGGCCGTTTCGAAATGCTAGCTTAGCCAAAGATGTCGTTAGAAAAACAGTGAGACTGAAATATTTACTCTTTCAGTTAGGTAAGTGTGTGAAAGGGATATACAGAGTTTGGGAGAAACTGAATATTTTATAGTTGTATGTTTAGTGTAGCTAAACCTGTCATAAAAATAATAAAAAACAATAAAGCTGAGATATTCACTGTTTCAGTCGGGAAAAAGTGTGAGTTATAAACACAGTTTGGGAGGAATTGGGTATTTTAGAGTTGTCATATATTTGATGTAGCTAAACCTGTCATATAAAAAAATAAAAAGAAATCAAGCTGAAATATTCACTTTTCAGTTAGGTAAGTGTGTGAAAGTTATATACAGAGTTTGCTAGAAATTGAGTATTTTATAGTTTTTGTATATTTGGTGTAGTTAGGTTTAAAACCTATCATAAAAAAATAAAACAAAAATATTAAACTGGAATAATCACTGTTTCAATTAGCAAAATTGTGAAAGTTATATACAGAGTTTTGGAGAAATTGAGTATTTTGTAGTTTTTGTATATTTGGTGTAGTTAAACCTGTCATTAAATATAAAACAAAAAATTAAACTGAAATATTCACTATTTCAGTCAGGAAAAAGTGTGAAAGTCATATACAGAGTTTGGGAGAAATTGAGTTTTTATAGTTTTTTAATATTTGGTGTAGTTAAACCTGTCATAAAGAAATAAAACAAAAAAAATTAAACTGAAATATTCACTGTTTCAGTCAGGAAAAAGTGTGAAAGTTATATATAGAGTTTGGGAGAAATTGAGTATTTCAGAGTTTTTGTATATTTGCAGTTGGTATAAAAGGTGTGTATGATTTCTTAATAAGAATATTTTACGAGAAACTTTGGAAGGTTTATTTATTTTTTTTTTTTCAAAGCCACGTCATTGAAGTCTACATTAGTTCCAGCTCTTTAGGCCTTGTATACTCTTGCCAAAATTCACAGTCCAACAAATGAACTATAGACAAATGTTATTTACTTGTAAATTTTTTCGTTGAAGGTAACGGAGAGATTTTAACTCTCTCTCTCTCTCAAATTCACAAGTCAACAGGGGACAAATATTCAATTACATTTAATTATTTACACGGATTATGAAAATTTCCGTTGGAGGTAACGGAGAAGTTTTTACTCTCTCTCTCTCTCTCTCTCTCTCTCTCTCTCTCTCTCTCTCTCTCTCTCTCTCTCTCTCTAATTCACAGTCCAACAAAGGGCAAATATGCAATTGTTACTTAATTATTTTCACGGATTATGAATATTTCCTGGGTAATGAAGAGTTTTTTTTACTCTCTCTCTCTCTCTCTCTCTCTCTCTCTCTCTCTCTCTCTCTCTCTCTCTCTCTCAGCCGAAAGCCATAAATGTGAAGATAATACAATATTCATTTCCACTTAAGACTAACTGGAATTAACATTCCTTCATTGACTGTGCGTTTCATTATTTTAATTTTTCTTTTCATTCAGTTTTCTCTTTTTAATTTGCATAATCGTGGTTTTAAATATTTTACGAGTGAATAGCTTCTTTTTTATCATATTTTTTAAGTAGTAGTTTCAAGTGTATAATTTTAAGGTATTATCTTCCTACAGATTTCTTTGCATTTTTTAAAAAAATTTTATAGCAGCCATTTTACTGTTTTTTTGTTTTCCTTTACAAGCCATTTTTTTTAATATATTTTCCTACATTTTTTCATATGTACAATTTTTAGGCATACTTATACGTGGCCACCTAAATTTTTTCTTTATTTTCTTTTCCCCTTTTTTAGTAGCCATTTTACTATTTATTTTTTGTTTTTCCTGTAATTTTCATATTTCATCCTTTTTCACTTTTCATATTTAGCATTCTATTCCTGAATTCTGTAACTACGTACGGTCCGTAGCTGAATGTTAATTGTATGCTACGGGTTTTAATTGTTATCTTTATTGTGAATACTGTTATTACTATTACTAATTCAGCAATTGTTTGGGTGTAGCCGATTACCATTTTTATCCTTTTATCCTGTGTGCCTAAATTGTGTGTATTGTCTTGTGTCTTTGTATATTCCATGTATATAGCCCTGAGCTGAAGTAAATATTATTATTATTATTATTATTATTATTATTATTATTATTATTATTATTATTATTTTAGATATTCTTACAGGTGGCCACAGCCAAACAAGCGCTATAGTCAACATTTTTATTCCACTGGGACGTTTCGGCTTTAGCACACTAAGCCATTTTCAACCTAAAATAGAGGCAAAACACCAAAACATAAAACTTATACTAGTAAAATACAAATCAAAGAAAGGTCACACTCGAGAATAATTTTTTATAAACTACGTTACCATAAAAAAACACTTCTCAGAAAAGAAATCCGCTTTCGCTTTCCGGTCATTAAGCTAATTTATCTATTGTGTAATTTTTCTTTTTTAATGTTTCTTAGTTCTGTGTTTTATTTGAAATTTTTTTTTTGTCTTCAGTCTCTTTTCCTTAGTTTTATTGGCTATTGTAATTCACTGAATTATATTAGTTTTAAGTCACTGTATTTTCTTTTCTGAGTAGTGTTTTTTTATGGTAACGTAGTTTATAAAAAATTATTCTCGAGTGTGACCTTTCTTTGATTTTGTATTTTACTAGTATAAAGTTCTATGTTCTGTTGTTTTGCCTCAATTTTAGGTCGAAAATGGCTTAGTGTGTTAAAGCCAGAACGTCCCAGTGGAATAAAAATGTTAACTATAGCGATTGTTTGGCTGTTCCTGATTATTATTATTATTATTATTATTATTGTTATTATTATTATTATTATTATTATTATTATTATTATTATTATTATTATTATTTTAGGTATTCTTACAAGTGGCCACTTAAATTTTTTTCATTCTCCTATATATCTAAATTGTGCGTATATTGTTTTTGCTTTGTATATTCCATGTATATAGCTCTGAGCTGAAATAGATTATTATTATTATTATTATTATTATTATTATTATTATTATTATTATTATTATTATTATTATTATTATCCTATCAGGTGAACACTTAAATTATTTTTCATACTTTCCCACAGATTCTTAAATTTTCTCTTCATTAATATTCTTATTCAATTTTTCCTTCTCTCGCAGGTGGGTGTGCATTTTGGCAATCGCTGATTTCGAAAGATTTCTAGACATGTTCTTAGGCCAGGGCTTTGGTGAGTAACGATCGCATCTTTGTTTATTTATAAATCCGAGTTTTTCATTTGAGTGTTTTTTTTTTTTATGTTTGCTTGTTTCTTTGTTTGGTGTATTTCTGTGTATGTGGTATGGCTTGTTTTTCTTCCCACTCGGAAATGTAGGTTTTTTTTTTTTTTTACATTTAGATAAGATGTTAAGTGTGGCGAGAATTTCTTTTAAATCTCTCTCTCTCTCTCTCTCTCTCTCTCTCTCTCTCTCTCTCTCTCTCTCTCTCTCTCTCTCTCTCTCTCTCTCTCTCTGCTTTCTTGAAATAAGCTTGGAGTATTTTAACTTCTATAGTAATAATAATAATAATAATAATAATAATAATAATAATAATAATAATAATAATAAAAAAGCAAGAGTAAAATGGTTATAATAATAATAATAATAATAATAATAATAATAATAATAATAATAATAATAATAATAAAAATATCCGTAAAATTATTTAAAATTATATGAAGAATTTCGACATCATCATCAGCATGTTCTTTTTCCTGTTCATTCCCCCCCTTTCCCGCTCCCCCGCCCCTTCCCTCCTTACCCCCTCATAAAAAAAAAAATTAAGAGGAAAAATCACCACTGGCGTTGTTTCCAGTACGAGGAATCTCAGCCCTTAAATTCCCGGTTGTTTGGATGCTGTTATTACGCGGTTGTTGGATTCCCGTCAGTCACTCATTACCCTGAGCCGCATCGGAAACCAGACGGCGGCGGTTCCCTCACCGCGTCCTGTGGTTCTGATTGATTATATCTCTTGCCTGTTTACGTTTCTGCCGTGTGCTTGTTCCTTCGTGCGTGTTTGTGTGTGCTTGTGCTTGTTTCCAAGCGTTTTGTTCATTTTTTTTTTTGGTAAGATTGCCTCCGAGTGTTGCGTGCGGGTCGCATTCGTTGACGTGTGATTGAATACGCTTGTTGCCTGTTTATGTGTCTGCTTTGTGCTTGTTTGTGCGTGTTTGTGTGTGCTTGTGCATGTTGTTGTTCTTGTTACCTGGCTTTTTGTTTATTTTGTAAGATTGCCTGTTTTTTCCATCTAATTTCCTTTGAGCGTTGCTTGCGGGTTTGCGTTTGTTGACGTATGATTGAATACGCTTGTTGCCTATTCAAGTGTCAGCCGTGTGCTTGCTTGTGGGTGTTTGTGTGCATGTGCTTGTTACCTTTTACTCTGTTTATATTGTAAGATTTTCTGTTTTTTATATCTGATTTCCTTTGAGTGTAGCGTGCGGGTTCGCGTTTGTTTACGTGTACGTGTTTGTGTCTGCACGTGTTTGTGCGTTTGTGTTTTGTTTCTACTTGTATATATGTTATTTATGGGTATCGAGTCGTGTAAATCCTTTCAGTGTGCATGCTTATTTAAATGCTTGTTTGACGTTTGTGCAGGTGTTGTGCCTCGTATGTTAGTTTATATCTGTTTGTTTCACGTGTTGATTTGATTACGTATTGGTATGTAAACGGACCTGTTGTTGGAACGCTCCTTTGTATGCGTATGCTTCCGTAGTTGTATTTTTGCATGTGTGTATTTGTAGTGTCTGTATACCGCCCCTGTGTGGCTGTCGTGAGTAGTTTTGGTAAGAAGTGTTGACATCCACATTATGTTCAAAGTATTATGAAGGTTCTCTGTGATCCGTTCGTTGCTCTTGTTGCTTTTTGATCAGTGAATTCAAGCAACTTTTATCCGGCCGTAAGTTATATGGGTTCCCACCAATCAAAGCTATATGCCATCATAATTATTTGGGAGAAGCCATGTACATGTCGTTAGCAGCCGTCTTCCCTCCCCAAAAAAAAAAAAGACACACACACAAATTTCCTTACCAATAAAGCAGTGAAGCTTCAGAAGAATTTTAGAAAGACTGGCCCGGCGAAAGTTGAAAGTCAGTGACAGCAAGAGTTAAGTCCATCGGCATGAATAAGTCAGGAAGACGGAGCGAGCGGTAAGCGTTAATAAGGATGTTGGGAGGAGAATGGATGTGGTCTAACTCATAATTATACTTTTAGGCATTTGGCAGGAAATGTGACAGATGATGACCGAATGAGGAGGGTAGCTTGGTTTCAGGAAAGAGGGGAAGGGTTAAGGTATTTTGCTTTATTCAAAGGCTGGAATGGACCTCTGGGTCTTCTTTGTAGAATGAAAGCTGTTGGGATGATTTGATAAATAAAGAGATAAGTCAGAGATTAGGCAGGAATTCTGTTATTCTGTTCTGGCAAATTCACTGCATATTGGTACTGAACAGCAGCACCAATATGCAGTAAATGTCCCTCGCTGTCGAACTTCTCAGTTCCAGAGGTCCTCCTTTATTCCTCACACCGTTGGACTGTGGAACAGTCTTCCTGAGGATGTTGTGCAATTGGAACCTCAAAGGTTCAAGCGAAGAAATTCTCCTTTTATTTTAATAATTTACATACATTTTTATCAATTTAGTTATTGATTTCTTAATTTAGTTTTTCTTTTCTCATAACTGATCTCTTCTTTCTGTATTTCCTATTACCTTCTGTTGCTTATTTCAGATGAACATTATATTCTTTGGAAGCTTGAATTTCAAGTCATTGCCCCTATGGTGGGCTTCTTACATCTGAATAGGCTTCATCTTCTGAATAATAATAATAATAATAATAATAATAATAATAATAATAATAATAATAATAATAATAATAATGATAATAATAATCGAGAAGATGAATCATTGTGTTTGGAGGTGGTTTGGTCATGTATGGAGAATGGGAGAAAAAAGAGAAAAACATGAAGAGATATACGATTAATGATGTAAGGAGACTTAGGTGGCGATGAGTTTATGAAGTCAAGGAGGCTATAGGATGAATAGGTCTTGCAGTATTACCAAGATGTGTGTGTTTGTGAATGGGGCAACAAAGTGACAAAGGTGCTTGACATGTTTGAGGCTGTGGAAATTTTCTGCACAGTGGATTCATCCCTGATTCAGAAGTCAGATAAAGAATGGGCTTGGTACTTTTCTCTCATAGGATTGAACTGAATCGTGGAGTAATGGTTTATTTTTACCCTTAATTTCTGTGTACACTCATGTATTTATGTATATACAATCATGTATTTATATAGTTACACTTGTGTATTTATGTATTTACACATGCATTTACACATTTACACTCATGTACTCATGTAAAATGCTTTCATTTACGTTTAAGCTCACACCATAAAATCGTAGATTAAAAACATCTTGTCGGTTCAAACCGGACTGCATTGCGGATTTGCGCAAGCCTTACCACTAAATGCTTATCATAACCTAAACATGAGAGTTTGCGCATTCTTACCAGCATGTACATCGTAAAAGCAATTTATCATTGACGTGATTACACACCTCACATTTTGCAACTTAGAAGAGACGTTTAGCTCTTTAAGACGATGTAGAAGGCGGAATCGGTTTCAAAATTAGCATGGAATTTTCCCTCTCGGATTCTTATTACTCAACATTTTTTTTTTTGCTTTTATTTATTTATTTTTTTAAAACATAAATGATTTCACTCTTACTTAAGTGACTCAGGAGAAGGTAACTGAAGATCTGCTTTCCTATGATGGACACAGATTGCCTAATAACAGTTTATTTTGGTGTTATTCATTTGTTCATTTTACTGGCCGACGTGTTTATTAATTATTTAATGATTCGTTTGTTTATTTATTCATCTATTTATTTATTTATTTGTTTTTGTATTTATTTGTCTATTATATTTTGTTGTGATCCTTGTACCGTTATCGTTGCAGTTTTATCCAATGTTGGCAATGTGGAAAACATTATTATTATTATTATTATTATTATTATTATTATTATTATTATTATTATTATTATTATTATTATTGATAAAAAAATTCACAGTGCCCTGATTAAATTGGTTTTCATTAAAAATTCAAAATTATTCTAGTAAATTGTATTACTGGCAAAAGCTAATCCCTTCAAAGTTTGTAACTTTTGCCAGTAGTACAATTGATTGATATAATAGTAGAGTTTTAGATAAACATTATTATTATTATTATTATTATTATTATTATTATTATTATTATTATTATTATTATTATTATTATTATTATAGACTTTACGTGAATGCAACCCACTCTTCTTTAGATATAATTATATGCATAAATCTCCTCCGCGGTCACTTTCGAATCTCGCGGTCATCTGCAAGACTTGAGGTGATTATTAATAATAATTCACTCGCTCATTTTCATTCATTGCACAAGCAACCGAGATATGCAAGACGCGACAGGTGGTGGCAGTTTAATCGTCTTGCAAACTTCGAAGCCGTTGCGGAGAGAAATATCTCAGGAGAGGAATAACTCAGGAGAAAAATACCTCTAGGAGAAAAATACTCTGAAGACAAATACCTCAGGAGAAAAATACCTCAGGAGAAAAATACCTCAGGAGAAAAATACCTCTGGAGAGAAATACCTCTGGAGAGAAATACCTCAGGAGAAAAATACCTCAGGAGAAAAATACCTCTGAAAACAAATACCTCAGGAGAAAAATACCTCAGGAGAGAAATATCTCAGGAGAGGAATACATCAGGAGAAAAATACCTCAGGAAAAAATACCTCTGAAGACAAATACCTCCGGAGAAAAATACCTCAGGAGAAAAATAACTCTGAAGAGAATACCTCAGGAGAAAAATACCTCAGGAGAAAAATACCTCTGAAGACAAATACCTCAGGAGAAAAATACCTCAGGAGAAAAATACCTCTGAAGACAAATACCTCAGGAGAAAAATAACTCTGGAGAGAATACCTCAGGAGAAAAATACCTCAGGAGAAAATAACCCCAGGAGAGAAATAATTCAGGAGAAAAATACCCGAGGAGAATAATGCCTCAGGAGAAACATACCCCAGGAGAAAAATGCCTCAGGAGAAAAATACCTCAGGTGAGTAATAACTCGTGAGAAAAATACTTCGTGAGAAAAATACCCCAAGAGAAAATATCTCAGGTGAGAAATAACTCTTGAGAAAAATACCTCTGAAGACAAAATACCTCAGGAGAGTAATACCGCAGGAGAAAAATACCTCAGGAGAATGATACCTCGAGAGAAAAATACCTCAGTAGAAAAATACCTCAGGAGAAAAGTACCTCAGGAGAGAAATACCTCAGGAGAAGTTTACCTCAGAAAAAACACCTCAGGAGAAACATACTTCGGGAGTAAAATACCCCAGGAAAAAAATACCTCAGGAGAAAAATACCTCAGGGGTGACGGTAACTTGAATTAGCATATTTCGTGAGCGCTTATAGTGGTCTGGTCTCCTCCGGTCCTAATGATAATGATATAGCCGTTTTGGGCTTTACAAGTGATAATGATACGTAGTATTAGGGATAACAGCCGTGTTAATTATAAGTGACAAAAACGTCTCGGATGCTCGCAAGCTGAGGTAAATAAAAAATTCTGTTTATTATTATTATTATTATTATTATTATTATTATTATTATTATTATTATTATTATTATTATTATTATTCGGAAGATAAATCCCTATTCATATGGTACAAGCCCACATTGGCCATTGACTTGAAATTCAAGCTCCCAAAGAATATGGCGTTCATTTGGAAGAAGTTGCAGAATGTTAATAAGAAAAACAGAATTATTATTATTATTATTATTATTATTATTATTATTATTATTATTATTATTATTATTATTATTATTATTATTATTCTGAAGATAAGCTGCTATTCATATGGAACAACCTACAATCGCCAATTACTTGAAATTCAAGCTTCCAAAGGCTATGGTGTCCATTTGAAAGAAGTTACAGAAGATATTTGGGAAAAACCTCTTAGACGATGATGAACTGCGTTTGTTGAAATACTTCGAACTGCTCTGATCAGTATAGGAAAAGTAAGGACTGTTCAGAGCTGAATAAAACAGCACATAGAAAGTAGGAATTCTGATGAATAGGCATGTAGGAACCATGACAAACAAGGAATATGGAGTCATTCTAACATAAAGTGATAAAAAAATCAATTTAGTAAATAAATTGACTTTATTTACTTGTAAGGGTAAGCATTGTAACTGCAACACACGCACACTCATATGATATATATTTATACATACACATGCAGACATACACGTATATATATATACCTGTATATATATATTTATATAGGAAACGGGCCGTCGACTATGAGATGTAAATGAAAGAAAACGTGAATAATCTTTTTTTATTCCTGAGAGGCTACCTGAAAAAAAGAAGTATAAACAGATTCAAGATCTGAATAAGAAGAAGGTGGTCTCTGAAAATAATGCCATTGACTTTAATAGAAACAAATATATATGTATATTTATATATATATAAATATACATATATGTATATTTATATATATATAAATATATATATATATATATATATATATATATATATATATATATGTATATATATATATATATATATATATATATATATATATATATATATATTTTACAATTTAAAACGGGTTTAACGAACAAAGTCTCCCTACATCTTTGTGCAAGTCTAGCAAACTTTGTCATAATTATTATTATTTGTACTCATGACGTCTTCAGCACAAATCCTGAAGGGTCGAAGACAGCCCTAACCGCTGTCGGAGACAACCAATCATGTTAATAAGATGTTTTGACGTTTCCAAAGGCTGTCTGGTGGAACGTGTGTCGAGTCACAATTAGCCTGGCAGAAGGGTGCGTCTCTGTATTTCTTTGGCTCTTTGCGTTTCGTAGTACTTTTAGTACTTTATTTATCTTTTCCGTTTCTTTTCTTCTCTGTTCTCGCTTTCGACTGACTGGTCCTTGGTTTCCTATTAGATAGTTTTTATTTCCCTCTTATTTTTTATTTTTATTTTGTGGAAGCCCAGAGACAGTTAGTGTACTTTTTTTTTGTTATTAGATGTACATTTGTGTATAATATTTAAATATTTAACAATCATAGTGATAATAATTCATTTTACCGGCAAAATATGCAGACTTTTCAAGAATACAGTGGGAATTTGAAAAGACATTTATATATCACGGTAAAAAAAAAATATTGCTATGTTACCCGCCAAAAATAACGGAAGGGCCTATAGTTTCATTGGTGTCAGTTGTATATAAGTACTATAATGATATATATATATATATATATATATATATATATATATATATATATATATATATATATATATATATATATATATATATATATATATATATATATATATGTATATATATATATATATATATATATATATATATATATATATATATATATATATAATCATAGTTTGAGTATGTGTATACGTCATGTTCTTGGGTTCCAGTTATCCTCTTAACACTGCTATCGCTCACATTCGCTCTCGCGGCTTTCTCCTCTTGTGAGAACTTTCACACCTTCACTGGTTTTTGCAGGTTTTTCTTGACGATACCCAGTCAGTACTGTATCATCTACAGACGTCAATCATTGCCCAACCTACATTGGCGATTCCTTTTCTTATTCCAAAACTTTGCTCCTCTCTCTCTCTCTCTCTCTCTCTCTCTCTCTCTCTCTCTCTCTCTCTCTCTCTTTGTGCACAAAGTGGAATTTACGTTGAGAGAGAGAGAGAGAGAGAGAGAGAGAGAGAGAGAGAGAGCTTCGTGCACAGAGTGGTATCGATGTTGGAAGAGAGAGAGAGAGAGAGAGAGAGAGAGAGAGAGAGAGAGAGAGAGAGAGAGCTTCGTGAATTAAATTGAACTGAATATAGAATTTATGCCAAAGGCCAAGCACTGGGACCTATGAGGTCATTCAGCGCTGAAACGGAAATTGACAGCAAAGGTTTGAAAGGTGTGACAGGAGGAAAATCTCGCAGTTGCACTATGAATCAATTGTTAGGAGAGGGTGGTAAGTAAGTTGGAAGAAAGTAAAGATGAATGGAAGAGAGAGAGAGAGAGAGACAGCTTTGTGCACAAAATGGTTTCGATGTTGGAAGAGAGAGAGAGAGAGAGAGAGAGAGCTTTGTGTACAAAGTGCTATCGATGTTGGAAGAGAGAGAGAGAGAGAGAGAGAGAGAGAGAGAGAGAGAGAGAGAGAGAGAGAGATAGATTAAATGTAGCAATCCTGTTGGGTTGCTCGCTTTTGTGTGGGACGACTTGCGCAGGAACCAGAGTTGTTCCAAATGGTGTTAAGTCTTGAAGCATCTTTCAGGTCAAACTCGTACACTTACCCAATGATCCCGTATATAGATTAAACTAATTATCTCCCGGGAGTTGTAATGTACAAGAGAGAGAGAGTGTGTGTGTGTGTGTGTGTGTGTGTGTGTGTGTGTGTGCGTGCGTGTGTGTGTGTGTGTATGTGCTTGCAAGCGCAATATCTTCCAAGTCTTTACGATCAATCCGATTTCCTCTGCGTTCAGTTCCTCAGAAACAGACAAAAAGATTCTGAAACACTTTCCAGACCGTTTTGTTCACCACCTATCGATTTTTAAACGTTAGCAGCGTCCGAACGGTTTTGAAAAGTTACCCAAACATTCTGATCTTGCAGTCAAGGTAATTTCCTCTACTTATGCACAAACACGAAGCTTCACTTCGAGTGTGTTTTTTTTTTTTACCAATTGTTTTTCCTGTAGACTGCGTCTTCGACAAAACTCGTTTTCTTCGCCCCTGAATTAAAATATCGCCATCGTTAAAGACCATGTTCCCTCCTGATTACAGATGTAAGGAAGTCGCGTTTTATTTTAATGCTACGTCCAGTAGAATGCTGTTTTATGGTCGGGTGTTTACCTGTCCGTGTTAACTTGGGTAAATTGTATTTTTTTTTTTTTTTTTTTTTTTTTGAGTGGGGAAGGGAGAGACGAGTATAATCGACAATGCAGGTGAGATTGGGTGATCGCATTTGCTCTTCATCTTTCACTCTTTCATATTAATTTGCTTTTATTTCCTTGTTCTGTATTCATTTATTCGTTGCAGTCCCTCCTACTAAGTTATACCAAGATCATGCATCAATTTACTTTTATTTCCTTGATCTGTATTCATTTATTCGTTGCACTTCCTCCTACTTTCGTTCTGTTAATCTTACCGTCGATAATGAGTTTGTTGTCAGTCCGCCTTAAAGTTTTACCAGGATTATGCAAAAAAAAAAAAAAAAAGTTTGTGGATTTTTAACGTGACTGGCGACAATTGGTTAGATTTTCGGTGATATAGGAATGTAAATTTTATTGTTGGGGGTTTTGGGGGGGCCTTTATTTCAGGCTCCTCTCAACCAGCGAGATTTAGTTTGAATCCCGATAGCTAACCGTTTCAGGTCGATAAAAACAAGCGCTCGTAGGTGTTTGAAGCTGACAGAGGTGTGCACTCTCCGGGAAAGTTTTTCCATTTTTATTTTTTTTTTTAGGGCTCGCAGATGTTTGAGGCTGGTAGAGGTAGGCGCTCACTGAGTGATTTTTCTACTTCTATTCCATGTTTTTTTTTTTTTTGTAATAAAGATCCAGTTTTCCCTTTTCTTTTCATTTTCGTGTTTTTTCACTGTTTTACTTGTTCCAGGTAAGTTTGTTTACATTCCTATCGTATACTTGGACACAGGTGTACTTCATACCTGTATCTCTCAGTGCTCCTACTACAATTGCTGTCAGTCATAAAAATCTCATAATAGCATGAGTCACTAAAATTGTCGAAGAAATCCACAATGATTTGTGTCAATACATTAAAAATATATACACAAAACGAGAGCTTTCGAGAACCTGCTCGATTCTTCTTCTCAGTCTGTTATTTTAATTCTTGAGTATCAGCAGTCAGTAGTAAACTCAATCTGCCCCCATAACTACCAAATTGAGACCAGGTCTAAAGATACAGAATTACAGAAGGCACCAGCTGACGGTTCATCTTCACTGTAACTCGAATAAATCACTTGAGAATCTCGCCGATTCTTGCTTTCCGTATACCGGGATGGAGAAGACAGTCGGGTAGAAGCTAACAGACAGATCTAGTGGGATTTTGCATGCATCTGCCATCTTTATAGTTCATTTACACTAGATCCTTGCATTGTAACAAAGCTCAGCAATTATTGTTTTTAGTGTCTTTTATTTACGAGGTTTTTATATCGCGGGAATGTTTTTTTTTACGAGGTGTTTATATCGCGGGAATAATCTCATCACTGCCAGATGAATGTTTTTACGAACAGGCATCCTTTTTTATGGTTGCTAGAGGCGGTTGTTTTTCCAGCGTGTTCAGATGAATTTCTGTGAGGCATTAACTCTGAAAGGCGGTTCCAGAGGTCCTCCTTCATTCCTCACACCGTTGGACTGTGGAACAGTCTCCCTGAGGATGTTGTGCAGTTGGAGCCTCAGAAGTTCAAGCGGAGATGCAATGCAATTGCTACGTTAAAACAATTCACCTTGTAGTTTAATCATTTATTTATATTTTCATCTATTTATTTATTAATTTGTTGATTTATCTTCTTCTTCTTTTCTAATAACTGATCTCTCCTCTTTATGTTTCCTATTATTTCCTCTAACTTCTTTCAAATGACCACCAAATCTTTGCAAGCTTGAATTTCAAGTCAGTGGTGGGCTTGCGCCATTTGAATTGGGTTCATCATCTGAATAATAATAATAATTTCATATCAAGCATGTTTTTTTGCAGCTGTTAATCTGTTTACTTTCGACTACTGTTCCTCGTTAGTGTTAACGAACTCATACATCTCAGATAACGACATCGTTTTAAACTTGCGGTCAAATAAAAAAAAAAAACACTGGGATGTTTTTCTCATTTGCTCCCTCAGTCATGTTTATTTTTATTGCCCGGTTATCCCGTCAAGTGCAGTGTGTATTTGAAGTTACTTTTTTCCTCTTGTGTTGTGTATCTTTGTCTTATTTTTTTTTATTATTGTGAAGACTTTTATTTGTATTTAGGCTTTGTTTTCTTTACAGTTAACTGAGATTAACAACCGCTTGAATACGAAGCGTTTGCATTTCCGTTGTGGATACTTGATAATTATGTACGCTTTCATTTCCAGATGTATGTATGTATGTATGTTTGCATGTATATATATGTTATATATATGTATATGCAGGCTATAATTCTGTATGTATATACATATATATGTGTATATATGTATATATATATATATATATATATATATATATATATATATATATATATATATATATATATATATATATTTGTGTTTATTTGTGCATAATGAGAGGGTGGACGAAGGTAAATTATTATTATTATTATTATTATTATTATTATTATTATTATTATTATTATTAGAGGAACTGTAACGAAAAGCGATAGCGATCTTTAAATCCCTTGGAACCGGATCTCGTCCACTCAGCAGCGTGCAAGCGTTGATCATAATAATGCAAGCAATTCCGATGCAGTCGTTTAACCGAGAAGACCTCTTCATTGTTCTCGAGGCCGTATGCAAATGATCCTCAGTCAGAGAGGTAAAGTTTAACGAGCCTCTTCGAGATTTCCTCGCATCATTTAACTCGAAGGCAGACGCCATGTTCGGTTCTGAAAGCAGGAGTTTTAAGCGTATCAGACGCCCGGTGCCCGAATGTAAATAAGATCACAATAATATTTCTTCTGCATTTATTACTCATTGGGAGGTAGTGCTATCAGAGGTGCACTGTAGGCATTACTTAAAGGTTAATTGCAGCGTTCCTTCGGCCCCTAGCTGCAACTTCTTTCATTCCTTTTGCTGTTCATCCGTTCATATTCTCTTTCTTCTATCTTACTTTCCTCAACCCCCATCCTAACAATTGTTTCATGGTGCAACTGCGAGGTTTTCCTCCTATTGCACCTTTCAAACCTCCTTTACCCTCCATTTCTCCTTCAGCGCTGAATCACCTCATAAGTCCCATTGCTGGGCCTTTTGCCAAGTTTTATTCCGATTCCAGTTCCCCATTTATTTTTCCTTTGCTCTTGGGTCGTCATTTCATGATATACGGCGTGTTTTCACAGGTTACCCGCCTCCACCATTTAACTAAATGGGTGTTTACTCCCCGAGCAAAGGTTCATCATTTGTGGATCGAAGTCTGTCATTTGGAGACATGGCCGACCTGAAATTTCCTAATTGGCAACAGCTCCATTTAAATTATAATTGCCCGAGGGGTGGGGGTGGGGGAAAGATGTGGGGGATTGGGGGGTGGGAAAGGGAAGTAAGAGGAGAGTTCGTCGTACTTTTGTAAGACATATTCGTATTATAAGAATTATTTCGTTTTTCCTTCGATAATCTTGTTAGTGTTCCGTAAAAGAAAACTATTGTGCCGTCTTTGTCTGTCCGACCGCACTTTTTTATGTTCGGCCTCAGATCTTAAAAACTACTGAGGCTAGAGGGCTGCAACTTGGTATATTGATCACCCACCCTCCAATCATCAAACATACCAAATTGCAACCCTCTAGCCTCAGTAGTTTTTATTTTATTTAAGGTGAAAGTTAGCCATAATCGTGCTTCTGGCAACGATGTAGGATAGGCCACCACCGAGCCGTGGTTAAAGTTTCATGGACCGCGGCTCATACAGCATTATACCGAGACTACCAGAAGATTGACCTGTTTTCGGTGGCCTTGATTACACGCTGTAGCGGCTGTACAGAAAGCTCGATTGCGCTGGAGAAACTTTAATTTGCTTTCCCGTTTCTTGAGTGCAACAAAGATTCTGACCCTGCTTTGCAAAATGTTGCATGATTATGTCTGAGACCAGTAGCAATTTATTAGCATGACGTAATTTTATTAGAGAAGAGATCAGGCTGCAAAACAGGTTAACACGATTTGTGCAGAATCAGGAATCATCACAGGGACCATTAATTTCAAATTCAAGCTTCCAAAGAATATAATGTTCATTTGACAGAAGGTACAGAAGGTAAAAGGATGCACAGAAAGAGAGATCAGATATTGAGAAAGAAGAGATAATTAACAAATAGATAGATAAAAAATAAATAAAAAACTAAATAAAAGAATAAAAAACATAAAATTCCTCATTTAAAAAGTTCAGTTAAACCATTTGATCGTGGAAACTAATATAACGTAAGGAGCTGTAATTCTGCAGCGTAGAATCTTAATAATAATAATAATAATAATAATAATAATAATAATAATAATAATAATAATAATAATAATAATAATAATAATAATTCAAGACATTTCGAGACGTAAGGCAGACGTGCAATTAAAATTTCATTGTTCTTAGCAAAAGTGGTTGATGAATGGGTGCCCGTAGACAAACGTAACACGAATCTTATAGAGAGAGAGAGAGAGAGAGAGAGAGAGAGAGAGAGAGAGAGAGAGAGAGAGAGAGAGAGAGAGTAGCAGAGATAATTTCAAACTATTTAGGGAAACAGTGGCAAAGGGAGCGTTGACAGTTATGCTGTTGCAACAAGAGCAACGAGAGAATGTTTTTTAATGATCTTGTTGCAGAAATAATTGTGAAATTGTGTTAAAGAGAGAGAGAGAGAGAGAGAGAGAGAGAGAGAGAGAGAGAGAGAGAGAGAGAGAGAGAGAGAATACTTATCTTACGGGATTAGTTGTTACACGCTCTTTGTACATATAAAGTTTATGCACACACACACACACACACACACACACACACACACACACACACACACACACACACACACACACACACACACACACACACACACATATATATATATATATATATATATATATATATATATATATATATATATATATATATATATATATATATATATATATAATCTGTGGTGCATCACTATATTGTGATCGGAAATAATGAGTAAGAAACCACAATAATGTAAATGATAGACTGTATTTTCCTAAAATACAGTCTTACTCATATATATATATATTTATATATATATATGTGTGTGTGTTTGTTTTTGTATATACACACATATATACACATATAAATATATATAGTCTATCATTTACATTATTGTGGCTTCTTACTCATATATATATATATATATATATATGTGTGTGTATGTATATACACACATGTATATAAAATATACATATATATATATATATATATATATATATACATATATATATATATATATATATATATACATATATATATATATATATATATATATATATATATATATATATATATATATATATATATATATGAGTTTGTGTGTGTGTTTTCTCGTTCATCTCTTATATCACCAACTTTCCATCTGTTAGTTATGAGTTTCACGGGCGTTTACCAGATTCCACGTCCCACAAATTCTGCTATTATGTTACAGAACATTACTATGTAAGTATTTGCCTGTGTCGCCAGCTTCGTAACTTCAGTGTTCAGTATACAAATGATACAATCTAAATATACCTACGCCTGTATTAATTTATTTAGTATGACTCCATGACTTTTTGAAAAGTTATAAAACCCTGCAGATGATTAGACAACTTTGTACATATTTGTTATTCAGATAATCGACTGACAGCAGTTATTTCCGTATCGAGTGGTTTATTTGAAATATGGAAGTGACATCAATAATCAGAGTGGCTTGAATTTTCCATTATTTACTGGGAGTTATTTTAGGATGACTAACCAAAAATGATTGTGGTTCGTCGTAATGCCTATCAATTCTGGCTCTGTAATGCACGTTTAGACAGGACGATGTTCATACCTGTAATATGCGAAAGTTCCACATGCTGTGTATAGAATGACTCATAAAAATTCCATCTCAAGATATAAGCCATTACGACTCTTTCAGATTGATGCCAATATAGAACTAATTTAAGCATACATACATACATATATATGTGTGTATGTATATATATAAATATATATATATATATATATATATATATATATATATATATATATATATATATATATATATATATATATATATATATATATATATATTTTTAAAGCATTATATCGACTCGTTTTGCTTGTCATACATATACGTATTTCCATGCACACAGGAGATGCATACATACGTACACATATACACTTGTGAGTCAGAGTGAATTGGCGCATAACATACCCCATACCCACGTTTGGCAGCTTAGTGAGATGCCAGGTATGCCAAGATAAGTACAACGAGCACCCGTGCTCTTTGACAGTGATAAGACTTGGACCAGACGTCTCTGGGGCTTAGAGTTGGCGATCTCTGGAAGATCAGTTCCTCGTGGCGTTGAAGTCTCCTGATGGGAGGAAGGCTAAAATCTATTATTATTATTATTATTATTATTATTATTATTATTATTATTATTATTATTATATTCAGAAGATAAACCGCTATTCACATGGAACAGTCCCACCGAAGGGGCCATTGACGTGAAATTCAAGCTTCTAACGAATCTTTTGTTCATTTGAAACAAGTTATGGAAGGAAATAGGAAGTGCAGAAAGGAGAGATCAGTTTTTAGAAAAGAAAAATAAATTTAAAAATTCATAATTAGATAAAAATATAAATTAATTAGTAAAATACAAGGTAAATTGTTTATGGTAGTAATGCTTATTTTTAATTATTGCCAGAGTGTAATATGTTTTAAACTTGCATTCCATTGTGTTGTAAGTGCTGTATGGTGTACGCAAGTCATGATAAGTCATACTCTATCGGATCTTAGGACCTTGAACATTCGTGTGCTAGGGCGTGAGGCTTGCAGCAGAATCCTGCAAGTTTTTTCTGAGATCCGTAAGGTTAATACCGTCTGGTGCCACCCCTCGGGGAAGAGGAAAGGCCCAAGTAGAGAATATATATATATATATATATATATATATATATATATATATATATATATATATATATATTTATTTATTTTTTATTTATATTTATTTATTTTCATTTTTTTATTTATTTTCCCTTATTTATTTATTTATTTATTTTTATTTTTTTATTTATTTTTATTTATTTATTTATTTTTATTTATCTATTTATTTATTTTTGTTTGTTTATTGTGTGTGTGTGTGTGTGTGTGTGTATAGATACTATATATATATATATATATATATATATATATATATATATATATATATATACATACATATATATATATATATATATATATATATATATATATATATATTTAATCACCCATTTATAATTGCTACTACTCATGTACGGAAACATACACCAGAATATCGAAAATTATTTTATATCAAGGGGTGCAGAGAGAGAGAGAGAGAGAGAGAGAGAGAGAGAGAGAGAGAATAATGAGTATTCAAGCTGCAGTTCAATATCGACTTTTCAAGTCCTAGTTTTTTTGTCTTTATTCTGAATTTGCTTTATGTTGATTCAAAGTTATCATACCCATACCAAGTAACAGGAACTTTCTCATAAAAAAACTCATTGAACATAAAGTACAATTATTGAGAATGAATGTATCGTAAGTCGTATGTTTTATTATTTGACAATAAACACAGCTGTTTTGGAAAGTCGCAATATTCATTGATAAAAAAAATGTCATTCTGACCAACAGACTGTGAGGCAAAGAGTGATTATTATTATTATTATTATTATTATTATTATTATTATTATTATTATTATTATTATTATTATTATATCCGTGGCATAATAAGAAGACTTCTTATTAAATTTGTCGGGAACTATTGCGTAGTTTTTTGCCAAAGAGCAGCGTTGCCCCTGTCCTGCCTGCAAGCGATGGACGTAATTACATAGTCAAATAAACATCCATTTTTATCTGAGGCAGTTTCTCTCTCTCTCTCTCTCTCTCTCTCTCTCTCTCTCTCTCTCTCTCTCTCTCTCTCTCTCTCTCTCTCTCTCCGTGCGCAACGTCAAGTAAATAAGCATTCTTATTTGCGGCAGTTAACTTTGTTATAATTACCTCCCCCCCATCTCTCTCTCTGTCTCTCTCTCTCTCTCTCTCTCTCTCTCTCTCTCTCTCTCTCTCTCTCTCTCAGAAAAGTGTACATTTTGACGTTGATACGCGATGGTAATATGTAGAAATATGTGACTTTATTGCCTTTTCGATGAGTGGACGAAGAATTAAAACATTCCTCCTCTCTGTCTCCCTCTCTCTCTCTCTCTCTCTCTCTGCAAATATATATATATATATATATATATATATATATATATATATATATATATATATATATATATATATATATATATATATATATATAAAGGTTACAGTAGTTTGACATTATTATACATATAAATCCCTCATCCGTATGGAATTAACCTAGGTATAAGTATCTGTAAACGAGGACAATTTTTGCTGAATAAATAATTAGAATTAAATCCAGTGCAGTTTTTATTAATTAGAATGATTTACACGTTGGTGTAATTATCAAGAATTGTCCTGTTTATTACAGAACTCAAGTTGGCCGGAAGCGCAAAAAATTTTCAACCTAATTCAAAACAAACCATGAGAAGCAATACTAGTGCCTTAGACAACAATGTTTGGCGTCCCAATAAAAACTAACTTCGACATACAAGGAGATAATGATGATCTCTCATTTATTGACGAATTTGTCAAGTCATGGTCTGCGAGGCGAAGGGTGACACAAGGAAGCCGCCTTGTAGGAGAAGCTCGTCGTACCTGAACAAAATTACACCTTCTTCGGAAGTTACGACCCCAGCTTGGTTTCTCGGCCTCTTATTAAACCTAAGCCAGTTTTTAGTTTTCTGTAAAGGAAAACTGTTGTGTCGGCTTCGTCTGCCCGTCCGCACTTTATTCTTTCCGCACTGGCTTTATTCTTCCGCACTTTTTTCTGTCAGAGCTTTATTCTGTCCGCACTTGTTTCTGTCCGCTCTTGTTTCTGTCTGCACTTTTTCTGTCCGCCCTCAGATCTTAAAAACTACCGAGGCTAGAGGGCTGTAAATTGCTATGTTGATCATCCACCCTCCAATCATCAAACGTACCAAATTGCAGCCCTCTAGCCTCAGTAGTTTTTATTTTATTTAAGGTTAAAGTTAGCCATACCCGTGCGTCTGGCAACGATGTAGAATAGGCCACCACCGGGCCGTAGTTTAAGTTTCATGGGCCGCGGCTCATACAGCATTATACCGAGACCACCGAAATATAGATCTATTTTCGGTGGCCTTGAGTGTATGCTGTACAGGAAACTCGATTGCGTTGAAGAAACTTCGCATATTTTACTTTTTTTTTATATAGCAAACGGACGCGTCCGGATGGGTGGGCGACGAGATTAGCGGTTGTATTGGAGTTAGTAAGCTGCAGTTTTATGGCAATGATGAAGTGAAAAATACGGAAATTGAATTCATATCCTTTTTTGGATATTTTATCAGTTTATGACCATTAGCTTTCGAAGCGAGTAGCCTTTTTGTGCATAACAAAAGGCTAGTTTTGAATTCCAAGTTTAGCATCATAACTGTAAAACTAGTAAAATAACGTTATTAAAAATGAAGAATAATGAGATAAGGTTAGACGAGTATATAACGCCCTAAAATGGAAAACTGCAGTATCTGCAAAATTTTCGAAATTGAGATATGCCACGTATTTGGCTCGTTAAACACCAATACACAAGTTACTACGGTTTCAGAATTATTCTTCAATGCTTTCCACTAGCATTTAGGGTGTCCCCATTTACAGCATCTGCAAAATCAGTAGTATAGCCAGGGAAAACTGCAGTACCTATCATTTTTCTCAGTTCTGCATTTTAGGGCAACATTGCAAGATTCAACTGCTGTTCTTTGAACAGATGCAAGGATTGTCAGAGTAACTTGAGCGTATTATATAAACATTTATGTAAGTTTTTTTTTATGAATTTTAAATATACCTCTCCAGTTATGAAGCATGTGTTAGCATATTCTTTCATGATTTATTTAGTGACAAATACGAACTGATGAGCTGTTAATGCATGCTATTTTTGCTAGCCTTTATATGTATATATATATATATATATATATATATATATATATATATATATATATATATATATATACATATATATATTTTTTTTTCCTT
Source organism: Macrobrachium rosenbergii (assembly GCF_040412425.1). Taxonomy (NCBI): domain Eukaryota; kingdom Metazoa; phylum Arthropoda; class Malacostraca; order Decapoda; family Palaemonidae; genus Macrobrachium; species Macrobrachium rosenbergii. The sequence goes on from NC_089748.1 coordinate 46,648,415, forward strand.
TTTTTTTTTTTTTTTTTTTTTAGTTTCCGAGTGGTGTAAAGGGATGTCTACATCACAACGGAACATGTGAAACGCGTCGGTAACTTATCGCGTACATGTCACAAACAGGTCGAAGACAAGTTACCGATCATAAGTGGAGAACGAATCGCTGGATAATCGTACGAAACGCTTATTAGCACACCAGTGAGCCGTTGACTTGTAATCAACCTGTTGTATATGCTCTCGGTAGACAAAGAGTTTATAACCTGATGGAGATTCATCCTTTCTCCTGTGTTCTGTCTATTTCCCATTCCTTTTCCTCTCTCCTTTTTTTTTTTTTTTCCTCAAAGGGCATTTGAATATTTCACTCTTAACTTCCAATCCGTCTTCATTCCATAATTCGGTTTGTTCCGCCTTATTGTGTCCAGTCATTACGATTCGTTATACTTAGTTCCTCTTCTTCTTCTTCTTCTTCTTCTTCTTCTTCTTCTTCTTCTTCTTCTTCTTCTTCTTCTCTCTGCATTTTCGTCGCCTCGTCTATTATTCAGCTGTTCGTGCGCGTCAAGATTAGATTTATCATCATGTCATTCTTTTTCTTTGGTTTATTTTTTTCTTAATTCCTTCTCTTTCTGTGTCGATGCTTTTATTTATTTTCATTTATTCCCCGTACGGGGCGAAATGTTTTATTAGATTTGTTTATATCTGATTGCATTTAATTTGCATTAAAGACCTTCCAACCGTAGCATCATCCTTATCTCGATAAAGAAAGAGAGAGAGAGAGAGAGAGAGAGAGAGAGAGAGAGAGAGAGAGAGAGAGAGAGAGAGAGCAAGTAAGTCTGTCCTCCATTTTCTCAATTTTTTTTTTTTTTCATTCCTTGCCTGTAGATAGGTGTTCCAATTTCGCTCAACTAGATGGTTTAAGTAAATTCCAGCTCTGCATGCAGATGTTCGACATTATTCATTCAATCTTGAATCTTCATTTTTTTTTATTTTCATAACAATCTGAACAACATTTACGATTGCAGCTTTTTTTTAAGGGTTTGGCTTAGATTATGGGTGTGCGCTTTCGTCTATAATTTTTGAGTTTTTTTTTCAGATTTCAGTATTTCATTATCCTCCGACCGTCTTAGAATTAAATTTACAGATTAAAACTCCCAAAGTGTTATTCACTTCGTTTAAACTTTCCTTCTAAAGTGAAATATTTATTAACAAATTTTTTTGGGAGACAAAAACTCGCCCTGTAGGAAGCTGAACATATAATTATTTATTATTGATACTTTCCGCTTCCTAATACACGTATTTAAACTTTTCAGCCGCTCCCAGGGTCCCCGCTTCTCTCTCTCTCTCTCTCTCTCTCTCTCTCTCTCTCTCTCTCTCTCTCTCTCTCAGAATCAAATTCGTTCATATAATCAAGAAAACATGAGCATTTAATTTCTCTCTCTCTCTCGCATGAATCAAATTCGTGCACATAATCAAGAAATCATGAGCATTTAATTTTTCTCTCTCTCTCTCTCGAATCATGAATTCGTGCATATGACCAGGAAAACATGAGGATTAAGTTGCTCTCTCTCTCTCTCTCTCTCTCTCTCTCTCTCTCTCTCTCTCTCTCTCTCTCTCTCTCTCTCCTCACAACAGGGAAGGGGCGGAGGTGGAGGTTGGGGGGATTGGTGTGAGGTCACAGCGGTTTGATGTAACGCCATGCAAATGAGTCTCCATGACAAATTGCTATCTACTCGACTCTGACTGTCTCACTCTGTTCTCATTATTTCGTTCATCTTTTCAGAACGTCCTTTTTATTGTTTGTGAGTTCGTTAGTATGTTTGTTTAGTTTTTCAGCTGTATAAGTTATTCACACTTGAGTTATCTCGTTATCTTTGATTAGTTTTACTAACGAGAGTACCACTCCTGTTATTGATTATTTTTGCAAGGACACACACACACACATATACACACATGTATATTTATGTATACATTATATATCCATATGCTATATATATGTGTGTGTGTGTAATATTTCTGTTTAAATATATATATATATATATATATATATATATATATATATATATATATATATATATATATAATTATTTATTTATATACATTTATATATATGTATACACATATATGTATATAATCAAGAAAACTGAGCATTAAATTGCCCTCTCTCTCTCTCTCTCTCTCTCTCTCTCTCTCTCTCTCTCTCTCTCTCTCTCTCTCTCTCTCTCTCTCTAAATAAGAAGGAGAGAAAGAAGTAGAAAAATAGCCGCAGGAACCTTCTGTCAAGAAGAATGATGACGTGCTGACAAAGTCGAATAACCCACGAATTTGTTTCGGGTAAAATGACATCACAGGTAAAAGTAACACAAAACCCACCATTAGGAAAAAAGAGAGAGAGAGAGAGAGAGAGAGAGAGAGAGAGAGAGAGAGAGAGAGAGAGAGAGAGAGAGAATACAAATCCTGCCATCAGAAATATATACACTTATATATATATATATATATATATATATATATATATATATATATATATATATATATATATATATATATATATATATATATATATATATATATATATATATATATATATATATATATATATATATATATATATATATATATATACATACATACATAAATATATATTATTCACGCATTTAAACCCAGAGACTGCATGTGAGTGGATGTGACGATACTAGCGACATCTATGAAGATTTTGTGATAGGCTTTGTTGATAAGGTCTCAATTTGCCTCTAAATTTCCGAACTGCCAAATTAGCACGAGGCTCAGAGGTCGAAGCCAATGTCCAGAGTACAGCTATCTTCAAGTTTTCTCACAATGTGCAGCCTAGAATCTCTCTCTCTCTCTCTCTCTCTCTCTCTCTCTCTCTCTCTCTCTCTCTCTCTCTCTACACACAAGCACGCTCACACACACACTATTGTTAGATCAAAGTCTCTGAAGAAAGACGATTCTTTCTCTGTATGATTTTGTTTCTCCATATGTTTCCGCTGGTTTACGCTAAATCCAGGCAATATTTAACATCTAAGAATTCATTACCTTCGATGACATTCACAATGCATTATACATTTCATAATACATTATACATTCTGTCTGCCTCTTCCAACTCAGCGTTACCAGTCAGACATTAGAACCACAAAAAGTTCATTGCTTTTCGTAAGTCAAAGCGGAAAGACACAAAAGGAATGAGGAACATCACATCACATCTGTCAAGTTAGAGCAATTGACAGTTGGGGGTGGGGTGCGAGTTGGGCACTCCAGCGCCCGGGTGACATTATATCTTGGACGATAAGCATCAGGTGGTGCAAATGGGGCGGCGTCTTTGTCTCGTTCGGAATCCTGGAGATGTGGCTGACAGTCTTGTTGCTACTGGATAGACGAGGCGTTATCGATGCGTGATTACTGTATTACGCATGCGTGCGTGCATGTGTGCTGTCATGTAAGCGCTATTAGATACGTAGGAACTTGCTCTTGAATCACAAAAGCCTACTTGAAAGGAAAGATACAAATATGGAAGAGCTGATTTTCTCAGATACGCACGCGCATTATTCGTGAGTCTATTTCCCTTAGGTCAAGTGAAAACTTTCTTTATATGCAAATATGTTTTAATCCTTATCATTCCCATTTCCATATGCAAGTATAACTTATAACATATTAGCATATCGTGATTGGAAAAGCTTAATTGATGCTTCTAGCATTAGTATACTTTCAGGAAAAGTCGCCTGATCGTGTTGAATTCTTTTAGTTTCCATTTTGCCTTTCTCTGTTTTAAGTTTTGTCCTGAGGCGTGCATTCGGAAGTCATGTTCCTTCGGTGGATAGAAGATTTCTTAAATAGCTGTCACTCTTTTACACATATATGCATTCAGGAGCGTGGGCACACACGCGCGCGCACACACACAAAACATATATATATATATATATATATATATATATATATATATATATATATATATATATATATAGATAGATAGATCGATAGATAGATAGATAATATATATATACAGTATATATTATATATTACATATGTATATGTATATTTTTATACACACACACACATATATATAATATAAATATATACATATATATATATATATATATATATATATATATATATATATATATATATATATATATATATATATATATATGTGTGTGTGTGTGTGTGTGTGTGAACCCATTTATCTAATCACTGAATACTATCTTGTATACACGGGTAAAGCGTTATACAGATTGTTTAACGTGTGTGAGTGCTTTTACCAATATCTGGTAACAACTGGTTTTATTTACCAGATGTTCGAAATATCTCAACCATAATGACGACAAAGTACTTCGTTGCTTTGCTGTACGGTAGCAATACAGCCAATCATGTTATCAACAACAAAAAATCAATGCAAATGAAAGCCGTTAACACGATTCAGAAATTTGATGAAAGATGAATGTGCAGTAGGACTGTGGTTATTCGACCCGTGGCAGTTTTGGCTCTACTTCCTGGCGTTTTAATTACGGGGCAATTTATCTCTCCCCGTTCGCCTGAACACCTGTCGAATTTCTTCTCGAAAAAAGCTCCGCTGGCGGCGCTTGGAAACGAACAAGGAGCAGGCAACAGCGACAGGAGAAATGACCGGGCTATTATTAATGCTCAGAGGTGCGCGCCGAGCAACGCCGCCGTTTTATTTTTGGAAGGAACATTACCATTCCGTGAAAGTCGTGTTGCCCAAGTCCCGAGAGAAGAGACGAAAGCCTCTTACGAACGAACGGCGGGAGGAAAATTGGGACCTGTAAAACTAAAAAAAAATAAAATCGTCGAAATAACTCTCTCTTTATTGCAAATCCAGGAATGTTTTAACTACGCTGGTAGGCATTAAATGACCGCAGAAAGATATAAAGCGATGGAGGAAACAGGAAAATCCCATCCGCTGACGATAGCTTCCTTCGAACAAGCTTTTAGTGGTGTTTCTCGATTCTAATTCGTGAGTCTCATGGGGTTCTGGAAACAATTTCCGAGTGAAACGGAGATTTATGAGAGGTTTCAGCTGCACTTTCATTTATATATATACACATATACATATATATAAATATATATATATATATATATATATATATATATATATATGTGTGTGTGTGTGTGTGTGTGTGTGTGTGTATACACACATATATATGCATATGTATATGTATTATACATATATATATATATATATATATATATATATATATATATATATATATATATATATATATATATATATATATATATATATATATATATATATATATATATATATATATATATATATATGTATATATGCACGTATACACACGCACATATTACAGTTCTTTAAGTGAGAGTGGGGCAAATATTAATGCTAGAAATGCATAAATGCATTCCATGGATTTTGAAATCAGTAAGTTTGTTATATTCCTTTTGGAATATTCTTTGAACAAACTTCGACACAAGCATAAAAATGCAATGCCGAAACTCGATAACGGGGAAAAAGTGAGGAGAAAGGACGAATAACGAGAGAGAGAGAGAGAGAGAGAGAGAGAGAGAGAGAGAGAGAGAGAGAGAGAGAGAGAGAGAGAGAGAGCTGTGCTTATATTATGTCTTCATGAACGTATTCACTACACCAAAGTAAATATATTAATGGTAAAAAATATACTTGCATGTCTCCGGAGTAAATACACATGCATATTTACTCACACAAGAAGTCAATTTTCTTGTCCTTTGTAATCTCTGTAATCTCCCTACCCCCAGAAAAAAATAAAATAAAGAATAAAAATACAAAGTACAGGAAAATACAAATTTAAATTCTGGCATAAAACACGAGTGAAAAACTTGTTGATAAAGATTAGAAATATGTGATACTTGTTGTCGTAATCCCTTCCTGTAACTTATGGTAGATTCGATGCATTTTATGTACTGTTGTGCTGAAAATTATATTATTCGTTAAGAATAGTTCTGAAAAAAGATAGTCATTCACTATCAGCAGAGAAAGAGTTGAATACCGCCAAAGAATACAGATTCGCCGAACGCAGCGTTGTACCGTTTAGGCAAACGGTGATTTAGGCCAGAGTCTAACCTTATTTCCAGACTTGCACAGCCTCGACAGAATGCATTCAAAAATGATGAAAGCCTGTCTGTGATTTAGACGAAAGTTCCAGGCTTTATGAGCCTTAAGTACAGGCCACATTTAACATCAAGAGTCTCTATGAACTTCAAATAAGGATTCCGAGCAGCTATTTCTTAACACGGCAGATTTTACCAGATATTACCAGCAGATTTTGCCTATTTTTAGCCCCCGTGCAGCTTTAAGCGCCGGCCATCAGACATACAGATAGACAGAGAGACAGCCTAAGAGCTAAATCACAGATTGGTGGAGAACGTAAACACTACCTTCGCCCTCATGAAGACATCAGCCTACTCACTGCTCCTTTCGCGGAGAATATTTTGCAATCTCGTAATAGTCGCTCTAATTGTAGTGATTAGCGCGGTGAAAGTCCTCTGCTATGAAAGCCACATGTTGGTTAATACAAGCGCTGAATTTCCACTTACTGAGCTGCGTATTTCTGATTCGAGAAGGAGAATGTTGCCTACATATAACAGATATGTTTGTGTTACTTTCGAAATTTTTGGGGGGGATTTCTGGTGCTCAGTGTTGTCAACACTGGAAGTCGGATGCTGAATGAAGAATGTGTTTAATTTATCAGCAGTTTTGGAGTTCTGAGAGACCCTTGAAGACCTCTGTTACTGAAATGTTGCAGATGAGTGCAACATTGCAGACGAGTGCAAAGTCGTGCCAGTAATGCTACTTAATGACGTCAAGTGTTGCTGAGGAAACGAGCAATAGAGGTTGATAAGTGTTGCTAGTGTCTGAGGTTCTTGTTGAATGTTGCCAACAACAGAGCTCTGTTTTTTTTTCACTGGATTTTGAATATTGCCAACAGCTAAGATTCCGGATAAAAATTTCGCAAGATTAGAATAAAGATTGATTTTATAGCAAGAGCTGTATCACCTGTATAATGTACTTTAGTATTTTCAGGGTCAACAATCGGAGTAAATAGTGAAAAATTTGAGTAAATAGTGAAAAAAGTACAAATGCCTAGGACATTGGTCTGATGGACACCGGAGAAGATAGGCACTACTGCTGGCTACTCAAGGTTTGTGAAAGGGATCAAGGACTTGGAATCGGTTTGAACGAGTCTGGGCTGATCATTCACAAGGTTGCAATGCACCGAATATCAAAGAGTTTTATAGGTACTTAAAATTTTCTTAATTCTAAGAATTTCTATGAAGTTCAAAGGTCAGCTTCTCAGCAATAAGGGAGACCATTGAAAAGGCGAGGCAAATTTGTCTTGCGGTAGTTTCAAAGAGTTTCATGAATGTGATAAACTTCAGACTTTTTTTTAGCAACAGAAGCCCAACCCAATATCTTTACTCTGCCCATAGCTTTGGTTAACGTGTCTTATCATTGTCTCGATAATCAGTGGAAACACGTTACTCTTTAATTAGCATATAGTATGCACCTCTGAAAAATTAAGAAAAAAGTAAATGAAGGGAAAGTGTGCATGTGTGGTCTCACGACAGGAAATTGAAAATATAAATATACATAGAACTGATTCAGTGCATTCACTCTGTGGTTGCATATTTCTCTCTCTCTCTCTCTCTCTCTCTCTCTCTCTCTCTCTCTCTCTCTCTCTCTCTCTCTCTCTCTCTCTCTCTCTCTCATACACACACAGATGTTCGTTTTAGTTTATTTTTTATTCAGAATACACTTTTTTAATTACTCATGTCCAGAGGACACCGAATGAACCAGGACCCAAGTGACTTTAATGCTAATATCTTTTTGTAGTTGAAATTTTGAAAATATTTATCAAGAGATTTATCATCTCTCTCTCTCTCTCTCTCTCTCTCTCTCTCTCTCTCTGAACCAGAACCCAAGTGGCTTTAATGCTAATATCTTTTTGTAGTTAAAATTTTGAAAATATTTGTCAAGAGATTTATCATCTCTCTCTCTCTCTCTCTCTCTCTCTCTCTCTCTCTCTCTCTCTCTCTCTCTCTCTCTCTCTCTGAACCAGGACCCAAGTGACTTTAATGCTAATATCTTCTTGTTAAAATTTTGAAAATAATTATCAAGAGATTTATCATCTCTGTCTCTCTCTCTCTCTCTCTCTCTCTCTCTCTCTCTCTCTCTCTCTCTCTCTCTCTCTCTCTCTCTCTCTCTCTCTGAACCAGGATCAAGTGACTTTAATGCTAATATCTTTTGTAGTTAAAATTTTGAAAATAATTATCAAGAGATTTATCATCTCTCTCTCTCTCTCTCTCTCTCTCTCTCTCTCTCTCTCTCTCTCTCTCTCTCTCTCTCTCTCTGAACCGGGACCCAAGTGACTTTAATGCTAATATCTTCTTGTAGTTAAAATTTTGAAAATAATTATCAAGAGATTTATCATCTCTCTCTCTCTCTCTCTCTCTCTCTCTCTCTCTCTCTCTCTCTCTCTCTCTCTCTCTCTCTCTCTCTCTCTCATGTACTTACACTTGTTTTCGTATCCGTGATCCGCTTCGAGTGAAATCTCCTCCCTCCTCCTCCCCAACCCGCCTGGGAGCTGTCAGGCCGGATATGGCCGCGTTCAGAAACGTGGATAATTACTTAAACAGCTACTTACCATTATTATGGAAGCTCCTTTCTACCTACTCTCGACGTAACCACCCCCTTCCCCCTCCTCCTCCCTCTCCTTCTCCCCCCTCCTTCCACCCCACCTCCGGGCAATCTTTCGCGCAGACACCCACCGTAACTTCTCAGCCCTTTCCTGACGGAGGAAGTGGGCATTTGTAAATACCTTTGTAGATACCTTTTGCAGATACGTGTTTTTTGGGGCATTTGGGCAATGATTAAAGTTTACATTTGCTGCTGTGCATGTGTAGGATACGTCAGCCATGTACGTGGATGTGTTTACATGTGTACACATTTTTTTGCTCATGTAAACGGACGTACCTATACTAAGTCTAGAATCAGTAAATATTTATTTATTTATTGAACCGTTAGAGGGATCTCTTTGTATAGTTTTACTAGAGATAATTTATTTGCCCAATGTTTAGACTGTCGTGTCATATGTATGTTAAATAGATGCCTCTGTACTTGCTTATTATCAGATTCTTAGATCTGTCACCGCTCTTTTGGAATAAAGCTGGAATACCCCGTAGGGAGTTAGTGCCGTCAGTTCACCTCATGCGATGCACTGTAGGCATTACTTAAGATTCTTTACAGCGTGCCTTCGGCACCTAGCTGCAACCCCCTTTCGTTCCTTTTACTGTGCCTCCTTTCATATTTTCTTTCTTCCATCTTACTTTCCACCCTTTCCAAACCATTGATTCATAGTGTAACTGCGAGGTTTTCCTCCTGTTACACCGTCCAAACGTTTTACTGTCAATTTCCGTTTCAGCGCTGAATGACCTCATAGGTCCCAGTGCTTGGCCTTTGGCCTAAATTCTGCATTCAATTCTATATTCTCTTAATGTTTCGGGAATTATTATTTTTCATTTTTCTCGCAGGCATACGAAGTAGGTCCTCTTAAATCAATAAGTTTTTGAATCGTTTTATATTAATATTTACCGATCATCTACTGCTTATTTTTCACCCATGAATACCCATTATTTTTTCCCATATCTTTAACTTATTTTCCTGATTTCTGTCATTTTGTTTGCTATATCCTCTGTTGCTCTCTGTGTACAATTCTTACCGTCTTTATCACTCGTATCCTTCCATTCCTCAGTCGTGTCTTCAGTATATGTGTTTAAATAACTATCATACTATTGATATTTTTAGTAATCATGAGTTCTTTGCTCTTATCACATATTAATATATTAATTTTTGTTATTTCATATTTCCATCTGATTGTTTAATTATTTTTTGTCGTATCAGGCATTTATAAATGTCATGATCCTTTTTCAAATTCACGTCTCCAGTTCTCTTTAAAATTCCAGTTTGCCTTTATGCTTCTCTAATAATCATGTTACACGTGAGATACCCGCTGCATATTCGTCTGAAAGTAATTTGTCAGTTTCAAATAGGTCACTGATTCTTGCCGAGATCTCCTGACTCCTGTTATTGCTCACTCGTTCACTTCGGAAAGTTTCGCAAGGCGAACGGCGGCGCCACCTGGCGCTTTGTTGACAAACGAGGGAGGAAGGTCAACTGGCGTGTGACCTCATTTATCATCTTAAATGCTCTAATCTCGAGTGGCGAAGTAACAGCGGCAGTCAGAAGGAGCTGAATGTGTCTTTTCAAGTCACGGCGCTTGTCTGTTCGACAAACACCGCCAGCTGTGCAAGGCGGCGGGAACCCAAGACCAGGAATTTGACAGATGAACTTTCTGTTTTAGGTTTTTCTAGGAGGATTGAAATGAATTGGCTTCACTGAGTGTTCTTAGGATCATGAGGTCTTGTTGCTGCGTTTGGGTGCGTCCACATGTCGGCAACTTATCGCGCACATGTCACAAACAGGCGAATACATGTTGGTAGCTTATAGCACACATGTCGCAAACAGGCAAATACATATTGTTAGCTTATCACACACGTGTCAAAAACAGGTTAAATAGCATGTCGGCAACTTACTGCACACAGGTAAAAAAACAGGTTAAATATCATGTCGGCAACTTATTGCACACAAGTCAAAAACAGGTTAAATAACATGTTGGTAACTTATTGCGCACAAGTCAAAAACAGATTAAATAACATGTCGGCAACTTATTGCACACAGGTCAAAAACAGGTTAAATAACACGTGGGCAGCTTATTGCACGCAGGTCAAAAACAGGTTAAATAACATGTCGGAAACTTATTAAACACTTAAAAAACATGTTTAATACATGTCGGCAACTTATTGCACACAGGTCAAAAACAGGTTAAATAACATGTTGACAACTTATTGCATGCAGGTCAAAAACAGGTTAAATGACATGTCGGAAACTTATTAAACACATAAAAAACATGTTTAATACATGTCGGCAGCTTTATTGCACACATCACAGCCAGGTTGAATACAAGTCAGCGACCTCTTGGCAGTTCTTACCAGTGGTTCGTTATATTACTCAGCATCTTGCCAGAGATTCGTTCTTTTTCTGTGGTTGTCAAACTGTTTGTGATACGTATGCAATTTGTTTCCGACTTGTGTTGTGTTGATGACATGTTTAGATTAGGGTGTAACACACCCTCCTAACCGAACCATTTTGAACATTTCCGATGTATTTTAGTATTTCCTCGAATGTGTAGCATTTTTACGTTGAGAGAGAGAGAGAGAGAGAGAGAGAGAGAGAGAGAGAGAGAGAGAGAGAGAGGTAGTCAAATAACTCCCTCTGAGTGAAGTATATGGGTGAGTCTAATGGCAGAGGGGTACAGGGGCTGGGTGTAGGGAGCCGAGTTGACGTTTTGATCGACAGGTGAGCTGATATCTGGGCAATTTGAGCAACATTTTGCGGTTGCCGTAGCATTATTGCGAAGGCTTGCGATAGGTCCCCCTACCTGTAATCAAGCGGGTGTTTAAAGGGTCTAAACTATTTTGCCTGAGTCGCATTTTTGCATAAGAGGCAGTTTTCCCCACTCGTGCAAAACAAGCCGCATTACGCGATTACCATTTTTTCGTGGTTCATCTGTGCCTTGAGACGTCAGTTCAGAAGTGAGAGAGAGAGAGAGAGAGAGAGAGAGAGAGAGAGAGAGAGAGAGGTAAGTGAAAGAGAGAGAAAGTCTTACTTGAAAGAAAATTAAAGGCTGCATCTTATCACGTCAATCAGGTGGAGTTTAAAGAAAATCCTCCCGCTCGTAAATCAAGGTATTTATTACCTATTTCTTTTTCGAAGCCTCGATTTTATGGTCAGCGCTGGTTGTATATTATTGGAACGTCAGAAAAACAAGTCTTGGAAAGTGGAACGATCGTATATAAGGAAATTCCGGCTGCTTCTTGCGTGATGAACGAGAAATTTTAGGCTGGGAATATTGTGGAAACTTATATTGAAAGTAAATCATGCATGGTGGCGGGAACACGGACTCCTGGGGAGAAATTATTCTTAAGGATAATCACGCTTTGTGAGTTGTTGCAAGATTAATATGACTATTCAAATAAGTGTTGATTTTAAGTTATAACCTACAAAAGATATTAAAGTAATCACGATCAAATTTCTGTAATGAGATGATAGTAAAAATATGCAATATGTATTGTTTAACTTATCAATATATGCTCAAGATAACGATGATAATGCAGGATTCATTGAAAGATTACTTGTGAAAGATCACAGATCACAGAGATGTGTATATATGTATTACTGTTTCGACCCCACGGGACGGTGGACTTATTATCAACTAAAAAATTCCCCTTCGGTAACATATATGAAAATATATTACTTCCGAGGTAGAGTGAATTGGATATTAAAGGACGTTTGTAGCTTTCTGAATGAATATATATATATATATATATATATATATATATATATATATATATATATATATATATATATATATATATACATACATACACATATTATATATGTGCAGCATAAATATATATGCATATTGTACATATATATGTATATATACATATACATGTACATATACATTACATATATAAATATGTATATATGTGTATATATATTGTAATTATATTGAATTCATTAATTAGAGTGTACTTGATTTCGTAATTAGAAATGAGATACAGGACAGGAATTAGGTGTCAAAATATGTCGGTTTAAGGGGCAGGTTTGTCAGCTGCCAGGTATCTGAAATAGCAAACTTGCTTCTTCTTCTTCTTCTTCTTCTTCTTCTTCTTCTTCTTCTTCTTCTTCTTCTTTTTCTTCTTCTTCTTCTTCTTCTTCTTCTTCTTCTTCTTCTTCTTCTTCTTCTTCTTCTTCTTCTTCTTCTTCGCAGAAGTTTGTCGAGCAAATTTTAAATGATGACGCCGATGTCAGTAATTTAATGGAGCACATTAAAGATATTGGGATGTTTCACATTTAATTGTGGCAGAATTAATTTATTCTTTTTAAATATTAGTTTATCTTTAATAACGTTCATAAATCAACCAATCAATTATTCGCAGAGGAGTGAAGTTTACATATTTGCTGTTTTGTCACTACGGAATCTTCCAGTTGCTTTTCCAAACTCACAGATGTAGGTGGTGTTGATCTGCTCTTTCTCAGCAGCTTAAAGAAAAGGTTGTTTTCTTTATAATCACCAGATAAAATATTATTAAAATAAAAAAAAGATAATTTATACTAACATCAATATTCATACGCTAGTTCGCTTTAGCTGATCGAAGCCGGTCTGGCACAAACGTTTAAATCGACTTTTGTTTTAAAAACGTTTAAATCGATATTTTAGGGACATTTAAGCGTCACTTTTTAGTTTTATGAAAAGACAACAATTATGCCGGCTTTGTCTGTCCGTCCGCACTTTTTCTGTCGGCAGTTTTTCTGTCCGCCCTCAGATCTTAAAATCTACTGAGGCTAGAGGGTTGCAAATTGATGTTGATCATCCACCCTCCAATCATCAATTATACCAAATTGCAGCCCTCTAGCTTCAGTAGTTTTTATTTTAAGGTTAAAGTTAGCCATGCTCGTGCATCTGGCAACAATATAGGACAGGCCACCACAGCACTGTACCGAGACCACCGAAAGATAGATCTATTTTCGGTGGCCTTGATTATGCGCTGTAGCGGCTGTACAGGAAACTCGATTGCGCCGAAGAAACTTCAGCGTATTTTCTACTTGTTTCAAAGGAAGCCACGTGTGACAGTTCTGGCACAGTAAACCGGACATTCGCGAATATTTTTATTGACGCACAACATTGCTCTCTCACAATTTTGCTATGCAATTTTAGCACATTTGCAGACCTCATTTTATATCTCTCAGACCTCAGAGTTCTCCGAGATTGACCCCTTGCGCCTTTCGTTGCGTCGTCTTCAATGATACCGTTTCTCTCGTTTGCTTCTGCGTTGCCACAAGGTCATCACGGGTCATTTGGTTTTAAACTCCTCGATTAATACTAATCCCAGGGCATGGAAGATCGTTATACAGTATGTATATATATATATATATATATATATATATATATATATATATATATATATATATATATATATATATATATATATATCGTATATACATCGCATATATATATATATAATATATATATATGTTATACATATATATATATATATATATATATATATATATTTTATATATATATATTACACACACACACACACATATATATATATATATATATATATATATATATATATATATATATATATATATATATATATATATATATATATATATAGATATATATATATATAATATATATATATATATATATATATATATATATATATATATATATACATGTGCGTATACATATATACTTTTACATATAAATATATATATATATATATATATATATATATATATATATATATATATATATATATATATATATATATATATATATATATATACGTTATACATGTACGTATACATATATACTTTTACATATAAAAATATATATATATAATATATATATATACGTATACATATATACTTTTATATATAAATATATATACATATATATATTTATATATGAAAGTATATATGTATATATATAAATATATTATATATAGTGTGTGTGTGTGTATGTGTAGTGGCTGAGTGGTTTCATACTTGCCTCACCTGCAAGAAACCCGAGATCGATCCAGCGAGGGAGTTGGAAAGACTTAGGTGTGTTTTCCGAGATACTCCATTGTGGCAGTGTTGGCCTAAGCAGTGACTTTGGCACCTGGTGGTTAGCTGATTGTAGTGGTTCGGAGCCAGGCTGAAGTGTATGAAAGGTATAATGCTGAATACCTCCTCCCAGAAAAAATTTTACCCAGAAAACATTGTATATGAAGTTGAAAGTCTTGTAAAATGTATGAATTTTATATAAAAAAAGCGGAATACATTCATCCAATTTTGATAAAAAAAAAAAACACACAAACATGCTTCGATAAGGAATATTTAAAACTCTGACGAGTTGAAAGGACGGTATTGTTGTGTCAAATCGCAAATGCAATAACAGTCACTTGCGCTTACAGCTGTACACGAGTCATTTCACCAGTAATCTTGGCCAGTAATGGCTGATTTTAAGAGCCCTGAAACGGCTTTTTAAATGTGAGGAATGTTTTGCGTGCAACAAGAAAATTTAGGTAATGACGGAGTTCTGGGTCGAGTTTATACAAAGTACTGAATTAGTGATATGTATATATATATATATATATATATATATATATATATATATATATATATATATATATATATATATATATATATATATATATATATATATATATATGTATATATATATGTATATGAAATTTTTTCACACCGTGATTTATATATGTACAATCTTGAAGCTACAAATGTCGCTTAATATCAAATTCACGCTACCTCGGGAATATCCCCGATGGGGAATTATCACCGAAGGGGAATTCATAAGTGATAAATGGACTGGTACTGCCGAGTCTCGAACCCACGAGTCCACGCCATACTTACCCAGCGACTCCAGTCTGTGGCGTGGGTTCGAGACTCGGCAGTACCAGTCCATTTATCACTTATAAATTCCCCTTCGGTGAGAATTCCCCATAGGGGATATTCCCGAGGCAGCGTGAATTTGATATTAAGCGACATTTGTAGCTTCATGATTATATATATATATATATATATATATATATATATATATATATATATATATATATATATATACATATATATATATACATGTATATAATTATTATACACACACACACATATATATATATATATATACACACATACATACATATATACATACACTCATCATCGTCCCTTACGTGCGGAGGATGTTTGTCGTTGTAATACATTTTACTCAACAGGAATATATGATGCGTCTTGTCTTCAGCAACCAGCGAATTTAGGAGGTTATTTGCACTGTTATATTCTTCCACGCTGCTATTAGCAGATGTTCCCTTGATTTAAAGAGCGTAACAACCTTCAATTACCTGTCACAAGCACCAAGGTCGAGAGAACTTCACAGCGAGTTAAATGCTAACCCGCTTGGAGATTCACGAAAGCGACTCATGAGAAAATATCACGTACGTAAAAAAAAAAACGCCTTAAGAGACATTGTTCGAGCATGTCAGGAGAGCCACTTCGTGTCTCACTTGACTGGCTGCGAGATAGCTTCAAGAGCCAATCAACATTTCTGAACGTCTGATTTGATTATCGCCGCAGACGCCTGAATGCACTGGTCACCGATTGGGAGGTCTGAAAATGAAGCGGTTTAGTGGGTAACAATATCATTTGCCTTCCAGGGTCATGTTCCAGTTTTGTCACCCCTCCCACCCCACGCCCCTTGCTATTCCTCCACTCCCCTCCCCCTCCCCCCCCAACAAATTAATTTAATTTTTTTTTCCAAAAACACGGCATGGAAAGTACAATTCAAAAGAACACACTAAACGATTTTAATGTTTTTAAACCTTCAAACATTTAAATACAGAATCGGCCAAGCGTGAATTACGATCAATACTGCCAAAGTTCATTCCCCAAATTCAGAGGTTTGTTTAGATATTTTCATATCGATTATTATGGAAGACTAGGCTCACTAAATGGACTGTTAATATCGTGTAAGTGTATGTTTATAAATATTTCACATTTCACTTCTATCTGCGATCCTGATCACATTGTCTCCTTGGGGGGTTAATGTCATCAGTACACCTCACACGGTGCACTGTAGGCGTTACTTAAGGTTCTTTGTAGCGTACCTTCTGCCCTAGCTGCAACCCCTTTCATTCCTTTTACTGTACCTTCGTTCACATTCTCTTTCTTCCATCCTACTTTCCACCCGCTCCTTAACAATTGTTTCATAGTGCAACTGCGCGGTTTTTCTCCTGTTACACCTTTCAAACCTTTTTACTCTAAATTTCCCTTTCAGCGCTGAGTAGCCTCTTAGGTCCCAGCGATTGGCCTTTGGCACAAGTTTTGTGTTCCAATTCCAGTTCGTGATCACATTACGTTCAAGTGTCACTTGGTCTTGAAATATGTAAGTGATCAATTTCGGATACAATTACGGCAGTTATTAAGTGACTTGTGGAGAAAATAAACGCCAATCTCGCTACTTTCATTTAATTCCCAGGATCACACAATTCAGTGAATTTTCTTTGACATGGCCCGGAGATTTTGTCATTTTATTTATTGAAGACTAATTTCTAATCTTTTAACCATTAAAATTCAATTACAACATCATTTTCAAATTACTTCTCTCAGCTATGAGCTGTATGCATGTGGTCGCCCTTTCCTGTATCTTTCTAATGATGTGTGTTTTGCGAGATGTACATACACATACACATGGTAGAGGTGAGTTGATATCGATTCTGATTACAAATACCTGAGTTCGACAGTGATTTGTAGGGGGGAGTAGGTATCAACTTACACCTCCCTTGATGGCCGTGTGGTTTAAGGCGTCACTGTAGGCCTGACTTCTTGTCTTCCGTGGTTCGAGCCCAAGAGACGACGAACTTATTATCAGCCAAAAAAATTTCCCTTCAAAACATATATAAAAATATATTATTTGCGAAGTAGGGCGAATTGGATATTAAAGGACATTGTAGCTTAATGCTCACACACACACACACACACACA